>NC_141043.1:27842500-27952500 GCF_052040795.2 Danio rerio
ACTGACTTATCCTATCAATACATGATCGATAAATATCAGAGCATCCTAAAAAAGCAGCTTTAAAGGCAACTGACTCAGGCTTTGGCAAACACATCAAGAGGACTGAGAGCAGCAAGGTTTTCTTACAGAGGTAGCATACTGAATGTCTCTCCAGATGGACGTCTCCCTCGAGAGATCAGACACTTCAAACAGATTGTCCAGAATGACCTCTCCGATCATATCATGCCGAGAGAAGCGGTCGAAGTCAAAAACGCTGAGATGGAGCTTTCTGACTGCCAGCTCATCGTACGGCACAGGAAACTGGAAAGACTCGTCAAACGTAGGGTTGAGTGTTTTTCTGTGGACTCGCGTCTGAAACTTCTGCTTGCGGTCGGGCAGCAGGTAGATTTTAACGTACGGGTCAGAGCTGCCGCAGAGATCCTTGGCCGGCAGATCAAAAGCTTTGAGAATTTTGACTAGTAGCATTTCGTTCTCATAGTCGTAGCGGAGGGAGAAGTTGATCTTGCCACAGTTTTTCCCGCCTTTGCTGTTGGCGGACTCGTCGTTTTCTGTGGTCATCTGTTTGTAGAGTTCAGGCTTGATGCGGCCAATGCTGGTCGGCTGCTCGTCCACGTCGTAGTCATCCCCCAGGTCCAGACTGCTTACCTGCATCTGACGGGGAAGGTGGCGTTTGAAAGAGCTATGCCTGGAAAAATGAGATAACAAAGAGAGAGACACATGAGGGATTTGATTGCTGTTTGGAAAGAGTTAAACTGAAAACTGAACAACAGCCCAAGGCAAGCTGTGCACGCATGAGCTAAAAAATAAGAACTGAAAATATTTCTCAGGGTTACTATAGCTAGGTGAAACTACTGTAAAACCATAAAAATACAACTTTTATGTACAAAAAAGTTTTTAAGGATTATATACAGTAAAAGGCTATATATCAGTTCTTCCAAGATTTTGCGATCACTGAATTTATCAGCAAAATCATCAAAATCTATCATTTTTTCTGAAATTTTTTTCACTTAAAATTTTTTATTCATTCATTTATTCATTCATTCATTCATTCATTCATTCTCTTTTCGGAAAATAAATATTTTTCTCCATTTCTCAGTGAATATAGGCAGTGTATTTTGGTGCATCTAAACAAAACAGATTTATTAAACACATATATTTATTAGAAAAAAATATTTATGTCACCAAACATATTTAGAAATTGAAAAATAATACAATTAAATCATTAAAATATTGCAAAAATATTACAACTTACAAAATTTCAACTAAATTTTTCCTTTTTTTTTACTTCTATTGATTTTTTTCTCTTTTTTTGGGCTTTAGTACTGACTAATCTAATGTATTTTTAGTATTAAAAATATAAATTTGAAATTTGTGAAGGGTGTATTTATATATGCTGACCACTGTATACAGTATAAAAATAACAAACTTTAACACAAAAACTAAATTAATATAATAATTATTACTATTAATAATAATGAAAATATTAATAATAAAATAATGAAATAATGACAATTACATAGAATTATTAACTGACATAGAATTATTAATTGACTACATTGTAATATGCTATTTATTAACAATAATTTCCACTGAAGACTAACTATAATGTTATGTACAGTATAAAAGATAGCAAGTAGTTTTCGTTTATTATGTAACAGTTTCTCTCAAAAGGAGACTAATAATAGTTAATAAATTAAATTGCATATTATATAATAAGAATAAAGGCACCTTCTCCCGGTCAAGCTGATCTTGGCAGTGCTTTATAACTTAAAGCTAGAGAAGTGAAGCCAAATCATGAAGCTATATAAAAACATTGCTCCTTAACATTAACATTTTAAGTAGATGAGTGCTGTGCCATTGAACTCCCCTAAATGAATTCAGTATGCATGTGCAACACTTGCTTATTTCCAGAGATTACGAAGCAGCTAAACATGAAAAAAACGCCCTGGAGTGACATTATTGAATGCATAACATACTGTAACACAGCAGTCTCAGATGAAACGCTTCACCGTCCTCTAAAAAATTTGCATCATCAGCAATATACTTTTCGTATAAATGTTGTTTGAGAGAAGATTGCGGCTCTCCTGTTGGCCTCAGTGTTCATCTACTGTGTAATGTCTTCAGGAGATTATATTTATTGGCTGTTTGTGATTGATGATGCCTTTTGAGTCCTACTGGAATAACCAGAGCGCAGATGTAGTAATGCAGGAAGGTGGTCTGACAGTGTGATTCATAGTCTGCATTGCCTTCAGGTGTGTACAGTTCTGCATGTGACTAATGAAATGCTCCAGTGTGTATGCAGCGGCACTTGTGTGTTTGTGAGAGAGAGAGAGAGAGAGAGAGAGAGAGAGAGAGAGAGAGAAAGAGGGAAAAGGAGTAAATTGACAGCAGACACAGGCCGAAAAAGTATAAACATACATATTTAACAAATTTGCCACAATGAAATATTTCATTATGGCGAATAAATTAAAGCATTTGGTAATAATACTAAGTCATTGTTATAATACTAATAATAACAATAATAATAACAACAACAACAACAACAACAACAATAATAATAATAATAATAATAATAATAATAAACTGCAATGGCATTTTTTTATATTAATAAGGATAAAATTAAGCATCCATTTTCTTCTGTGTTGTTAGAGAAGTTTTCTGTATTTTATCTTTAATCTACTTTCCAAGGAAGTTTTCTCTACTTGTTTAATGTCTTTTATATTTTGGCTTTGACCCCTCCCGTCGTTACCTTCCTCCTTATTTTCTGCAAATAAATAATTTTTCTTGTTATTTCTCAGAGGTTTGTGTTTGGTTTTGATACCTTAGGGAGTGAGAGCGCGGGGGTGCCAGGGATTATGTTTTTAATCCCTTTTTTCTTAAGTTTTTTGGTTTTATTTCTTTTTGATTATGGATTTTTTTGTTAATTTAATTCAAAACAATGATAATACACTTTATTTTAAATAAATTTCCTTTAAAGGGGTTTCTCAAAGTGTTGAATGCTGTGCAAACAATACAATGAATTCATATAAAGTCAACAAGTAAAAGCAAGTTTTAAAAAATATCTGTCTTTAAGTGAACTTTTAAAGTATCATATTCTGAATTTCCCTAAATTTAGGAGGCCAGTGGACAGGAAGAAAAAGCCTAATTGCCCATAGATCTGAGATGTGTATGAGGTACAACAATCAGGTTTGACTGTAAGCTTAAGTAGGCATTCCCAGAATTGTATTTTTAAATATTCAGACAACACAGCCATAGTAAGTTTACTATGAGCATGGCAATATTTCAGAAATGTGTGTGTTTGTTGATTGGTGTGATAAAAATATGTTAATAATAAAAAAGAAGAGATTGTATTTGACCCAAAATCTACTGTACATGTGACTATTGTCAAGTAGTGTACATGACCATCCTATTACTCAAAGACCTATACTGTACTGTAGTATTTGGCCATTTACATAGTTCATGTACTTGAAAAACACACAGAATGTAGGTTTTCAACAGAGTAAACAATCTTATGATGTTGTTTTATGTAGTCACGGTATGAACTGCTTCCGGTAGAAGATATAGAGTGCCAAGGTGCAGGGTAAATGGATACAAGAATACTCTGTTTGTTTACTGTGTGTCTGTTCTTAACAATATTTCCTTTCAGGACTACTACTATTAATAATAATGATAATATAATTAGCATAAAAGATTTTTGAAAAATCAAGGCATTCTAAAGACTAGTAATAATTCTGAATATTAAGCTTTGCATCACACGAAACATACAATTTACAATATATTAAATTAGAATGAAAATATATTTAACTGAAATAAAATTTTAATGTACTACCGTATTTTTTAAAAATCAATAAACTAGTCATGTTAAGCTTAAAGTGATAGTTTAACAAAAAAAAATTCTGTAATCTGTCATTTACTCACCCTTCAATTGATCCAAATTTAGCGTTTTTGATTCTGTTGAACACATAAGAAGATAATCTGAAGAATGTTGGACACCTGTAACCACTGACTTCCATTGTAAGAAAAATAAATAATATGGAAGTCAATGATTACTGGTTTTGAACATTCTACAATATGTACATAATCTTTTGTTTTCAACAGAACAAAAAACTAAAACGGGTTTGGAACAAGTGAAGGGTAAGATGGAATTTTCAATAGACCCTTTTCACATTTTAGGGTTTCTCAGTAGCAAAAGGCATCATGGTTGGGTAAATTTAGAGTGCAGTGAATGGGAGAGTACAACTAATAATTTTTTTATAATCCTATTTGCTGAAAAAATAAAAACTCCACGATGGTGTTATCAAGACTTTCAGAAAAAGGAAGAGAATTGTGTGAGACTGATGACGGCAGAAGAGAGAATAATGTCAAGTTTACTTTCAGCCCTATAGACGCTGGATTAAAAACACCTCGAATTTGACATAAAGATGATAAAATACATTCATAATTGCATATGAATGTTCATATATTTAAAATAAACTAACAAAAAAAGTGGTGGATGTGTTTTTGTTGTTGTCAATGTTACCTGGTGGACGAGGCAGGCTCTGTGGTCTGCCTCTGCATGCGCTGTGTCCTCCTCAGAAAGTGTTCTCTCATGGAGAGCTGCACCTCGGCCGGGATGTCTGGAGACGTGTGGCTGATTTTAACAGCAGCTTCCAGGAAGCCCATGGATGCCATCGGGTACTTCTCCTTCTCCGTCGCCATGGTCTCGGACAGCTGAGGACTGGGCAGAACAGATGGGATGTGAGGCGAGGGGCAGTCGTCCGGAGCGAGGGCAGCAGAGCTGGACGACAGGGCTTTATTCCTCCAGGGGATCCAGCAGAGCTTCCAGGAGCCGAATGAGGCGAGCAGCAGCAGTGCCAGGACACACACGATTATCACACCTACCGGCAGGCCAACAGAGACGTCTGTGATGCAACACACAATATGGACAAACAGATGGACACAACACAGACAAACATACAGAGAAGTGCATTAGTTAAGTAGGGTCAATTGAGTGATGACTTTTAGTGCAGCTTTATGTTGATGATACACTTTGGATGTTCTTTTGAGGGCTGAACGATATGACAAAAATTTCATTACACAATAATGACACACATCATAATATAATATTTATTATGTAAATTCAATTAATTAATGCTTAATATATATTGATAGATTAAAGCAGAGGTGCCCAAAGTAGGGCCCATGGGCCAAAGTTGGCCCATGGTAACCTTTGGTTTGGCCCACCATCCCATCTGAGAAGAGACAGAGAATGATGGGGAGTTGGTTGTGGTGAATGCCATTGACAGAAATTGTCATTTCAAATTTAATGTAAACGCTTTTATTTCTTTGTTTTTATTGAGGAGCTACAAAAAAAGTCAACTAAAATTAAATGTTTCATATGAATCGGAATTTTAAAATGTAAATACTGTCACTACAGATAGAGGACAACGCAACAGACATCGGTGAGCAAATCAAGGCAAAGGTAGGAGCAGCTCGACTAGTGTATTCATTGATGAGCTCAATTGTGGCTCAATTACTGAGCTCCATTACTGAGCTCCATTGTGTTATAAATGGAATTGTTAATGTTTTTACTATAATAAGTCGATTATAAAACGTTACAATTATACTGCACACCATTTAACATGCATTCAAGCTACTTTTTCTAGTTATTTTTAAATAATAAGCCAACAAATGAGCAAATTCAATGTAATGCGGTTTGGTACTTAACTTCAGCCCACAGCTCTTTATCAACTTCAAACGTAGCATATTTTAATACACAAAGAAACAAAATCACTGCGATAAATGATGTGAAAAACAAAAAAGCTTCACATGTTTGAGCAAAATCAGAAGACTGAAACGTTACATCTAATCAAATTAGAGCAAGTATTGATGGTGTGTGTGATTGTTTTTCGCACATTTTGACAAAAGTATTTAGTCAAAATTTACAAAAGTTGTTGAAATATTCAAATATTATTTCACGAGTTCACATATTTGACTGAATAGAATATGGGTATGTGGTGTGCTGTCCGGGGAGAGGGCTCTGAGCTTAACTCAGAATAACTCGTGTTATTCCTCTTATCAGTATAGAGAGAGAGATCGGGTCCGAGCAAGTGTTTAGCCAGGCTCCAGAATGGTCCCCCCTCAGTATTATATAGGTATCGGGTTTAATAATGTGGAGTTGGGGTGGTGGAGGGATGCTGAAGTCTAGATATGACCTGTTTGACTATTTATAGGGCTTTTGTCTTTAGCTGATTGGATAATAGAATAATTGTCTGTGATGAATTAGCCTCGTCAAAGACTGATCGTGCTCCTCCCGAATATTGTATATAAAACATCACTCACGAGTTCACACTCACAGATATTTGACTGAATAGAATATGCGTATTTGGCGTGCTGTCCATGGAGAGGGCTCTTAGTTCGGGAATACACCCTAACTCTTGTTATTCTCCTTATCAGGATAGAGGATGTATTCTTTAATTCTGTTAGCTTGTCTTGGTTCTCTATGTCTGCACAGTAAAATAAAACCCATAATCTATGGTCTGCTATACACTCAAAAAATGATTACTGCTGTTTGTTCAAACTCCCTGCATAACATTAGCTGAAACAACACAAATCTTGTAATTTCTTTGGCTAATTTATTTGTTCTATGTTCAGTACACTTAAATTTGTAAACCATTGCGTTAACTTAAGCATTTTGTGTTGGGACAACATGAAGGAATTGTGTTGGTCCAACTACCTGGTTAGGGCATTTGTAGTTCCCAGTATGCTTTGAGTGGGATTGAACTAAGAGAGAGAAATGTTGACAATAAAAGTAATCTTAGGTGTTTTAAGTTAATAAAAAGACTTGTTAAAGTTTAATTTTCACTTCAGTTGAAGATTTAGAAGATTTTTATGTAATGCTTTGAGTTTTGAGATTACCACCTTACTTAGCAACTTAATTAGCAAAAATACAGTTTGTTGCTTTGCAGCAATAACGTGTGAGCAATCCAATCCAATAAGTGAGCAATAACTGTCTTAAACTAACTTGTTCCGAGATCAGTCACAATCAACTACATAAGTAACTCGTGAAAAAAAAGGCTCTTTTAGTTAATTTAGGATAACATTAAATAAAACTAAGAGACTTCAAAATGGGTGACGCGGTGGCACAGTAGGTAGTGCTGTCACCTCACAGCAAGAAGGTCGCTGTTTCATGCCTCGGCTGGGTCAGTTGGAGTTTGCATTTTCTCCCCGCGTTCACGTGGGTTTCCTCCGAGTTCTCCAATTTCCCCCAAAGTCCGAAGAGATGTGTTACAGGTGAATTGGGTAGGCTAAATTGTCGGAAGTGTATGAGTGTGAATAAGTGTGTATGGATGTTTCCAAGAGATGGGTTGCAGCTGGAAGGGCATGCGCTGCGTAAAACATATGCTGGATAAGTTGGCGGTTCAATTCGCTGTGGCGACCACAGATTAATAAAGGGACTAATCCGAAAAGAAAATGAATGAATGAATGACTTGAAAATGTATGACACATAATACACATACATGATATTATCAGACTTCTGGGTTTAAGTTAAATAAAAATACAAATGTAAAATCCGGTATAATGATAAAATCATGTTGAACCAACTCAACTGCATTTAATTGTGTTTTTTTTAGTTGGTGCTAAACCAATCATGTTTGACAATTATTGGGCATATTATAGGTAAATGTCACCTCCACACACTATTTCTGACCTCTAATGTTTATATCTGTTTGGGTTTTTACACAACGTTACTCTCAAGCAAAAAAAAAAAAAGTATGTTTTGGCTATATTCATTTACTTGAGAATTGTGTTTTGAGTGTCTGACAATGCTAACTTTGCAAATTTTTGCACTTTGTAAACTACAAAACACTATGTAAAATGTAGTCCAATGGGGAAAAAAATAATCAAGTGTGTTTTAAAAGGCCCTACAACTCCAATGAGAATAAAGTCAATAGAATGTTTAAAGAAGACTAGATAAATGTAAAGTGTAATCGGGTTTTATTTATTTTTCTTATCCAATGATCTATTTACCGCTCACAAGCTCCCGATCACCCAGTGCAGTGAAATGTAATTAAAGTTATCGCAGATACAGCCCTATAATCTATTTCCAAGGGAACAATGCAAGAGGAAGATGCTGCCGCTTCAATATCAAGTGCTCTCACTGCAAAGCTCTCCACCCATCAATGGCTCTTACGCATGTAGGCGGAAAGCAAACCCAAACTCATTTCTTCACCATTACAGACAATCTGCTCGCAATGGAACAAACGCACTGGAGAAACTCCAAGACTGCTGACAAGTGCCACGTAAACATTAATTTAAAAGAAAAGGAGATCTGTCATTTTGTGTGGGAAGCACTATAGGTTCTATAGGTTTACAGCAATATTGAGGAGGCCAAATTCATTTCTATATTCTGTCTGGGAAATGTTTGCACAGTGAGAAATACTGATAGATTTTTTTTTTTTTTTCAGATTTCTTTGGAATAATGCATGTTGAGATTTCACTGGGTTTCCTCAGGAGTGGACAATGTGTCCTTGCTGGAGTGGAATATAAATCTCTAGTGACAGTCCAAAGGGCTTGAGGCCACTTCTAATTTAGTAGCTTTTACAACTTTTGTTCTTCATTCGCTGCCTCGTTTCTGGCCAAGTCATTTGTTATTATGTGACTACTGTACGCATGCAAGACAAAGTGAAGAAGACTCAGGGTCAAACCGCAGAAGAACAGAAGAAATTCATCAAAACATGAGGACAAGTTTGGCAGCCGTTCAAATCCAAATTATAATGAGGAAAAAAACACTTCATTTTTCATTTAGTAGTCAAAAAATAAGTAAATAAATGTTTGAGTTATTCTCATTCCTACCAATGCTGAATTTGTTTATTTCGGATATAATATAGAAATATTACTAAATGTTTTCTGTTTGTCGAGTAAAACTGAATTCTTAGCAGCATTTAATCCAGTTTTTTATGTCAAGCTTCATTATTGTAATATTAATAATTGTCCTAATTGTTGTTTAAATAAAAAACCTTTTGCTGTTAATATTTTTATCAAAATCATTATTTTCCTCAAATTTTTCTTATAATAAAGATATATTTTACATAGAAATGCCCTTACTGTCACTTTTCCTCAACGTAATTTAAATAATAATAATTCATTCATTCATTCATTTTCTTTTCAGCTTAGTCCCTATTACTCTGGGGCCGCCAAAGTGGAATGAATTGCCAACCATACTTACTCATTCACACTCATACACTACAGACAAATTTTAGCTTACTGAATTTATCTATATGTCTTTGGACTTGGGAAAACCGGAGCACCCGGAGGAAACCCACACAGAATATGCAAACTCCAAACAGAAATTCAACGTGCAACTGACCCAGCCGAAGCTCGAACCAGCAACCTTCTTGCTGTGAGGCAACATCGTTACCCACTGCGCCACCATATTGCCCAAATAATAACAATATACATTGATAATAATTATGAGTATGTCTTTATATTGTTGCAATGTATTATGTTAAATACTGAGTTAATGGATATGTTTCTGGGTTGATATGATCCTTAAACATCCTGTATATGTTCTTATAAATATAGGTAACATTTTGCAACAATGAGTTAAATTTGGTCAATACATTAATGAACATTACCACATAATGAGCAATACATTTATAACAGTGTTTATAAATATTTGCTTATAAAAATAAGGCTATTAGAAATAATTACCACATTACAATAGTGCTGTACAATTTGGAGAAAACGTAATCTAACTGTGATTTTTCTAATCAAAATGGCAGTTTAAAATGCAATTTACTACTATTTCATAAAAGAACTACAGGTTTGAGGTGGTGGTTTTAATAGCACCAAAAAAAGACCAAGCATAATGACAAAGTATGCTGCACTGTGCTACTGTTTATTTAAAACCTCTTAAACACTGTTGCCGTTGTTTAAAATAAAGCATTCTCCTAAACTTCCTAAACTTTTAAGAATCTAAACCCCATTGTAAACATTTTACATCAGTAAAACATTGACAATAGCCTACTTTAGGGTTGAAACAGCAAATGTTTTTCACATTTTTCAGAGTAATGTGTCAAAAACTATGCTTGCCACAATATTTGATTGAAATAATTGCAGCTTTTGCAATTTGAAAATCGATTTCGATTTAGAAACTATTTATCTTGCAGGCAACATTTTTTTAAATAATGTTAATGTTAATAATCAGTAAATGTTAAAATCAACGGTCATTCAAGATAAAAAAAAGTAAAAAAAAAATGGAACCTTAATTTAAAAATTGCAACCAAAATACCTAAATATTTAATATTATTTGAGGAATAATAGCACAAGAACTTATCATATTTTTCCTCACGCCAATTTATTTAAATGCTTTTTTTTAATGCTATTTTTTAAAAAAGGCAAATATTTTTCTTCTAAAATAAATTTATCTTGCTTTTATTACGTACTATAAAAATAACAGTGCTTAAGATTAATAGTTTTGAGTCTATCACACATGCTGATGCAGCTTCTCTAAAAGTCTCCAATACTTTTCAATGTTACAAGTAGTATTTTGCTGAAGTTTCCTATTTCATGTGAAAAAGCTGTCAAGGGTTTTTTTTCCAGCAAATTCTGTAAACTGCTTTCTTTAAAGTGTCCGTTTGAGGGGCTCAGGGTTTATCCCGAGTGGATATGAAATTTCTAGGTCCAGGGATTTATGTGTTCAGAGGATTTTCACATTTAAACGCTGCCATACAGCTTCTGTTTTCTCATCTGAAATTATCCAGACTCGGAAATGTGGCTCCTGCTGGTTTGCCTCTGTTGTCTTTTGATTTCTAATAAGTTTGGCTCGACATGCACAGCTGGACAGCACTGATAATGTCAAACGCATGTAGCAGGTTTGTGGTGGGTTTAAACAATCATTTAAGTCACGCAAAAAAATAGATTGAAAAAAAAATGCATAAATGCCAATTTGATGGTTCTCGCATCCAAAACAAACATCATATTAAGGCTATAGCTGAGCATTTATGGTATGCACACTGGACATTAATGATGATTTAGCAGTTAATCAGCATGAAGACAGCAGTACAGAAGACATTTAGCAGTAAAGTGCTGTGAGCACTGGGGTTTGTCCATTGAGATATGGATAATGAATGCAAACAGTGTGACACTGTGACTCCCCATGGACCTGGTTGCCAACCATGATATTTCACACTGCTCTGGTTATAATATTCAGCTAATGAGCCGTGCATATAATGGTTCATAAATGCAATCAGTCAGTCAGCGTATGTTTTTTGCCTTTTTTTTCTTGGAAGTCCTGGATGAAGAAAAGCCATAATGTTTTAGCAGGTTACAGCAATCATTTGTCAAAACGCCTCACCTTTTCATAGATTATTATGAAAAATTGATGCAACAGTCAATTTAGACATGAAATGTATTTTACTTTTATAACTTTGATATACTTCTGCAAAAAAAATTCTCAAAAAATTTTAATAATTATTTTCAAATACTATTTATTTTCCTTGTGTAATTCATCATTTAACCACACAAAAATTAAGATCTCTCAAAAAACAATTATTATACCCACATTAAATAAGATTATACATGTTTTTAGACCAGGAACAAAAGATTGTAATGTTTCATGTCATCTGAATCAATCAAACAGCTTTGAGGTTAACCAAACCAATTTTGTGTGTCAGAAAATAGTAATGTGCCTTTTTCTTAATCTGGGATTTGATTTTGGGTCACACTTTATTTTGATGGTTCATTTGCTGAATTTAAGTTGCATTGCATCTACATGAAAGCTAATTCTTATTGGATTATAAGTAGACTGTAAGGTTGGGGTTAGGGTTAGTGTAAGTTGACATGTGCTTGCAAAGTTTCTTATAGTCAGTTAAATGTGTGTTGAAGAAGCAGTATCAACAGATATCAAGCAGACAGTCTACTAATACTCAAATGTACAATCAAAATAAAGCGTTACCGATTTTTGGAGTAAAAGTATACTTTTTTTTTTTAAAGCAAAACCTCAAAATTTGTGTCCCCTAGAAATGGCATAAAGGGACCCAAGTCTCACCTATTATTGTTATTTCTTTTAAATGTAATGCTTATCTGAATTATTAGAGTTATTGTTTAACATTTCCATAAAACAATTTCACTTTATTCCTCACATTTACAATAAACCCTCTAGGCTAATAAAAGAAAAATCATTCTATTAGCATTCATAATGTTGTCAAACCTTCAACTCAAATATGAGCAAACTAAATTGTAAAAAATAATAATCACATTCCTGCATTTAAGCTAGGAATACATTTATATTTCGGAATCTGTTTTGTATTCTACTCTCCCTGCTTGCTTTTTGTTATTCAGTTACTAAATGGCCAAAACATGTGTTTTAATAAAGTAGAATAGTTTATTGAATAATGTCTAAAGAAATTATGACGTTCATAATAATCTTTGAAATCAATATATTTATAAACATTATTCATTTTATAATAAAAACATTTTAAAACAACTCGCTCATAACATGTTTTTTTTTGGGGTTTTTTTTGTGTTTTTTTTTTTGTGAGGACTATTGTAATAATTCCAGTTCGTAGAAGCCCTGACCTCAATAAAGACTTTTTATTTTTGCTGATGGAAATCTAGCTTAATTTAACCAATTACAACATAAATTTAAATTCCCTCAGAATCATTTCTAATTACCATTCATACATACCAATACGTCTTCATTGGATAGTACATCGCCTTCAATTACTGACAAATGCCTTGATTGGTGTAAAGATAAAAGGTAGTAAAAAACATTATTAATAATTTATGAACAACTTCAGTCCATTACTTGGTCCTCAACAAACTGTCTTAAGGAAGAGTGGGAGAAAGAATTGGGAGTGGAAATTTCAGAAGAAATATGGCTTCAGGTTTGGAGGATATTAATAAACATAAATAAAAATACTGATAAAACTTTAGATCATTCATAGGTTACATTATTTAAAGAAACAAATACATATAATCATACAAAATAATTAACTCTTTGCAACAAATGTGATTCACCAGATGCGGCTCTATCTCATAGTTCATTTTTTGAAGATGCAGAATTATTAAAATGGAAGTTTTTGAAGTGCTTTCAACCAGGTCTAATGCTTTTAATTCGGGGATTCTCTAAACAAATGCATTTGTTGTCAAATACACAACATAAACTGCTCTCATGCAGTATAATTGTTATCTCATACTGTTGAAAAAAAAAGAATCCCCTACATGTAAACTGTGGTTTGTAGAAATTACCTCTATCTGGAGTGAATTATAAACTATTTAAAAAGAAAACTAAAACAATTTGACAAAATTTGTAATCATTTTATCTGTTACCCTGAACAAAACCTTGTGAAATTATGCATAATTTCTTTATTGTTTTACTATCCTTTGTCATCATACTCTGTTGTTCAAACAGGTCTTTTTAAACAAGTTGGCTTGTATGTGGGTAGGTTTTTTATTTAATTTATGATTTCCGTTTTGTTTTTCCTTTTCTTTTTAACTGCTTTGTCTATGTTATATGTGGACAAACTATGTAAAACAGAAAATCCTATTCTCTCTGAATCTTCTAGTGTCTTCAATAAAACTTATTTGACAAAAAAAAGACTCTTTATTTTTAGGCGCGTACGTGCCATTGACCCACTAAATCTATTTTTAAATCTTTGAAAACAAAAGCTTCTGTTTAAATAAGCAGTCATGCTCTTTATTTACTCTCACTATCATCCATACAACCTGAACCCTCTGATGCATAATGAATCCGCAGCATTCATGTTTGTGGAACCTGTATCTCATCTCACAAGCCTCTCTTGGCGCTCAGCAGCATTTTCCAGCCCAGTGCGGCTGGAGAACATGCTGTCCTATGAGATGCACATGAAAGGAGGGGTGCTTCATCCCCCCTCCTCCAGCTCAGGCACAGGGTTCACCAGGGTTGGGCCACGTCTGGAGCACATGAGTAATATCAGAAGGCCTGCAAATTCAATTAAGATCTGTTTTGAAACCGAGTCACAGCACAAACTGGAGCCCGAGGGTTTTCCCTTCAAATGTCTTCCGATGTAACCTGGTTTCCATAGAAATCCAGCTATAAGACGCCCCGTCAGCCCTCATCATCTAATCCCCAGCAAAAACAAAAAGCTTTGTTTTGTGCTCAGTGGACAGGCCATGGAGAATCAGGACATAAACTCGGCAGGCGACAAACAACAGCATCACGGAGGTCATCTGAACCTTGAAACGGAGCCAATTAAAGCAGCTCTTTTGTTAATTACGAGAATAGCGCTGCAACAAAATGGAAAACTGTACTAACACTTGCTAATTTAGCCGCACACAAAGGGCAATCAGGAGGACTGTGTGTTTTAACCCGACTCGGCGGCCCTCAATTACGCCGTCTCTCGTCCACCCACGCGGCTCTGACAGCTGATATTTGCAGGACAATGGGAGCCGCGCTGATACAAACTGGCATCACAATCAGTGGCCACCATTAGCAGGAGCTCAGAGGAGCTGTCAAATCATGCCTTTGAACTAGATCTCTGCTCTCTTGTGAACACATTTGGATTTAATATCGATGGTGGAACTGGTGGGAGAATATATTTACATGGCAAAGTGTAAATCCCCTATAGGGTAAGGATGTATGCTAATATAGACGCTAACCGTATATATAGCCTTTGAATCCAGCAAAGTCTCGCTTGTTCAAGATCAATTACATTGGCTTGAATAAATCAATGTGACAGCTCTTTAAAGAGTGCTTTGTGATTTATTACTACATTAAAACAAAATAACATATATGAAAACACTTGAATATTTGTATGTGATTTTATAAATACATTTTTTCATACTACTAGGGCTGCACGATAATGGAAAAAATGTGCATTGCAATGTTTCACCAAATAACTTGAATAGCTCTATTTTGAAATAACTAATACATTTATATTGCATGGGAAGATTTTGTAGAGAAGTGCATCTGCAGAAAATTTGATAGACTAATTGCCCGCACAGATAAATACAGTGGAGCAACTGTATAAATGAAGGAGTCTAAGTCTTCATTAGTTACATTATTAAATAAAATTAACTTTTGTTAAAGCTACAAAACGCAATAATTCCTTGTGTCCATATGCTTTAAGCTAGTTTAAAATACTTACACAGTCACAAGCCTTAAAACACACACAAATAAAACTCAAATTTTTATAATTCTGGCTCCACATTACAGATCCTGCGATGTGAATATTGCGCATTCACACGTTTCAATATCGATTCTTAAACGATAGATGGGCCCATTTCACAAGCCTGCTATGAATTCTTGTTCATGAATTTAGTCTGTCATCAGAAACTTAAATCCTTGAAAGTTTAATATTTAGATTTTTTTTAATGCATGAACATTTATATGCATTTATGAATGTTTTACATCATCTTTTCTTCAAATTACAAAAAACGAGTTACCACTTGTTTCTAATGCAGTGTCTATGAGACAGTAAATTTTATGTTATTCTCTCCTACGGTTGCCGTAATCAGTCTCACTATTTTTTTTTTTCCTTTTTCTGAGCGTCTTTATAACATCATCATGGAGTTTTTCTTTTATTATTTCAGCAAATAGGATTGTAAAAAAAACTATTTGTGGTATTCTCCCACTCACTACACTAAGTTTTCCCAACAATGACGACTTCCGCTACTGAGAAACCCAGAAATGTGAAAAGGGTCTAGTGTGCAGCACTACATACTACCATTACAAATGTTGAAAGAGATTAATTGAAATTGGCAAGGACAATGACATTTATATCGTTCCTATATTTTACATATATAATCAATGGTCTGTTGAAATTCTTAATTCCAATTGGCTGGAAGCTGTGAAATAATTAACTGACAGGTCACTGAATTATTAGACAAACAAAGCACACACCTGAGGTGGTGAGTCATCCAATCAGAAACAAGCATTTAACAGATTTCTCCGGCAAGAAGTTTTATCATATGTCATTAGACTGTATGTTTGTGTGTGTGTTCTCTTGAAATTTCAGTTTAAATTTACAAAATCTGAGTACTACTGTGTAGTAAATACACCTGACAATAATGCACATAATTTTTATACCACCTAAGTTCACATACTGAGATACCAATGTACCTTGAAATGCCGTATGATTGTACTCAATTGAATGTTCAAAATAAACATAAAGTTGCAAAAAAAAAAAAAAAGAAATTTCATTTTAAAGAACTCAATTATTTTAGACTGTAATCATTTTAAAGAGTTTGTATTTTTAGCGAAATAAAGCTTGGTACTAGGAAAATTTATTTTACAATGTTAGGAATTTTTGTACAGCTAAGTAAATCTTTCTCAATTTGATTTAGTTTAAATTAGAATTCAAATAAACAGGACAAACACAACAACAGTACTAAACCTTAAAGTGCCATGAAACAACACACGCGAACTGCGCTTTCATCGATGGGAAATAGAAACAAAACCTTTGTTGTGGAACATTTATAAACTTCACACTGATGACCTATGTTTCCGAACAATTTTTCTTCGTCTTCTTGTTCATATTACGGTTTGCAACACAACTTGGCATCTCTCTGAACAATTTCACAGGTAAAAACTCTTCGAAGCTATCATGCATATTATTGAAGTTGCATCTCATCCACAACAGAGTGCACTGATTGGTTCGACCAAAGTCTTTCTCGTTAATTAATGAACAGATATGCTGAAAACTCAAAGACTTCACTTTGTACTGGCCGGTACAGACAGCCAATCTCCACGCTGGTGTTTACACAATGAACTCATCGCCATGATGCAGCTTAAAAATGTCTCTTTAAACCAGAAGAACAAATTTGCTAAAAACAACGCAAAAACCACCAACTTTCACTTTTTAGTAAAATATATGAGTCCTAATATTGTTTTAAGCAACGTGGGACACATATATGACTGTCAACATCTGAAAAAAATTGTTTTAGTGTACAAAAATGAAATGAAATAAAGTCTCCTGAAACAAGAGCCTTCAGGGCAAATGTCATCCTGTGCTTTATGGAAGAGCACAAGTGTAAAAACTCAAGGTCTTTCCTAAGCTGGACACTGGTATAAATCACAGTGCCTGATGCTGCATGACATCTCAGGCTTTTCTCCTCGCTTCTGCACACAGGAAAAACATCGGCTCTGGCAAGTAAATCTCCAATGCCACATCCGGGCCATTTTTAGCTCACACTATTTCATAGCTCCTTCTCCACTGCAATCTCAAATCCCCTAATTCCCCAGATCTCCAAATGGCGGAGAGCCACAGCAAACAAAGCCGAGCCTCTCAAACTGAAGGACTGCTGGGAGCAATGCTCAATTCATACGCTCAGACTTTGGGAGGTAAACAGCCTCTCGTACAGCTTCAGGCACATATATTCAGAAATTCACACTAACAGTGTATGAATGATCATCTGGACCGTGTTTTTAGCAATGACACACAGTTGTTATTCTTAAGTCTCAGAGCTTGACAGACTCCAGGAAGCTTTGGGGAAAGTTTTTCTTCCATGTAAGTGAAATTGATCTGAGGCATTTTCTCCTCGTAGGAAAACGTAAGCTAAACCCAAGGGTCTAAGAGAGAACTGTGAAACTGTCTTCAAAACATTGCAAAGCTCTGAACTCCACAGACACGGTTTCTCCAAGGATAATGATAACCAAAAAGACAAAGAAATTGTTATTTATTCACAGAACCATGTTCAAATCCACCAGACAAGCGAGGAGTTTGAAATTTAGCCCTGAATTAAACATCTGGTGGAGCCTCAAGGAATTATTTTTCTTCTCGCATTTTAAATTACAGACAAAGGGGAAGAAACATAGGCATTCAGACATTTTTTTAAAGGTATAGGCTATTCATTTTGTCTTGGGATCATATGCATTTGCATTTGGTATTGTCTCAATTTCAGATTACAAGAATTTATTGTTCTTGAAAACTGATTTGATTTGTTTTTCATTACTGACTGGATGTAAATCTTCATGTTTCGAACACAATCAATAACGTATTTCAAATTCAATTTTTTTTATTCCTGTTGTCCTGAGTCAAAAATAAAAAATGTCTCCTTATTATTAGAAACAACAGCAAAATTAGACACCATTGCAAAAAAAAAAAAAAACTCCTGTTTATTTTATATTTATAAATATTTTTATTAATTTATTTTATGATTATTTGTAAGTGTAGGGCTTTTTTTCTGTAAATTTTAATAAATGCATTTAATCACAAATTACTTGCATGATAAATTTTCCCACAAATTTACTGATTAAATGTTAGACTTATTTTAGAAATAGTACACCTTAATTGGCATCTACATATATTTAAAAATTATTTATTGTAGCTCTAAAACAGTTTGCTTTTCAACATTCTTCAAAATATACTTTTTAAAATAGAAAATGTACAAAATATACTTAAAAAAAAAGAAATTCATACTGGCTTAGAATCATGAATACATGAGAGTTTTTATTTTGTGGTGAACCTTATCTGCAACTATAATTTCAAACATAATCTGTGTGTTTAGTCAAACAAAATATGAATAACTTTGCTCCATAACTATTAGATTTTGGTAATGGACAACCTGAGATCTTTTAGCTGTTTGAACATATTCAGTGTCAAATGTTTGTTTTTTAACTATACATCAATGCTATACATACTCACGTTACTATAATATATCGTTTACACTAATACGTTTAGTTGTAATTAGTTTTAAAACACATAAGTTTTTCTACGGTTTCGCCTTCCATCAACACTACCGCAAAGTTTTTGAGCCCTGAGGTCGTTTTGGATTTAAAATGCTGCTGCTGCATGTCAGTGTGGATGGGGAATAAGGAAGACATCTGAAAATGGAAATCTGATTGGAACTTTTTCTAAATATTAAGTACACAATGTTCAGTCTTTCCTTAAGTTCAAACTTTGCAAGTTTGATATGGAAAACAAACTCCCGAGGACAAGTCGGGTAAATCTTCAAATGGAACAGTATAACGTCATTCACATCACCCTGGATACACTGTTTTACTATCTCAACAATAAATGGAAAACATGATATAAGAAACTGTTTATTTTCATTTAGATATTAAAAACTTAACAGACACCAAAAATGTTGAAGTGTCGCATAGCTACATATTTATATGACCGTCATCTTCGCTGTATGCATATTTAAAACAAAACACAGCCTATGAAATAACTGCCTCCTTTCATTTTCGGAGAAAAATATGAAACATACCCTGTCTCTTTTGCTAAATATCAGTTTTAATAATTAGTAATGGCAAACAATAATGCAATAAGTTTATACAATATAGGAAATAAAAGCAAGCAATCGCTCTGTGCAGAATTAGTTTACATGGATACATAAATTAATATATTAACTTATCTTCGCGCTCAAGCAAAACATGATACCTGAGAACAAGTAATTGATTCAAAAGACTAAAGAGTCATTAGATAAAGACAAGATGAATTAAATATCACGTTTAACAACTATAAGATGAGGGTCCAGTGGTCAGTGGTCCTTGATTAACTGTTTAACGTGTGCTGCTCTCACTTGGTAAGGTGCTCGCAGAGGGCTGATTGCCTGTAGCTCAGACATGCGCATATGCATGTATGTTTGTTTGTGGTCACAAGATGTGCGTTTTCAGCGATATAGTGTGGATGGGGATATTTTCAGAAATGCTAGGTAAAACGCCAGTGTTATTATAAAATACCATGTTAAAACTTAAACGTATTAGTGTAAACAGGACTTAAGTGATCAGGCATGGTCAAAGCTTTCAGACCCTATTTACACCTCTATTTAGCATTGTCCACTTGCAAGCCAATTATCACCCACTAATGTCTTACTTGGTACAGTCACTTTCCTAATGAGTTTATAAATTGCCTTTATTAAGCATACAGACTGTGTGGGAAGCCCATAATAGTGTTTTACAATGAAGAGAACCCACTTTTTAAATCACAGCAAAAATGTTCTGTAACAAGCACCAAACAGAATTAAGAAACAGTTTACACTAAATAAAATGCTCATTTTTTAAGTACAAAGACTGTAATCACATTTTACATGCTAAAATATATACAACCTCAAAATAACTTAATGTTTAACAGAGAATGTCACTTAAGTCATAAAATCACAAAGCATGAGGGAGCCATTTTAGGTCAGGTCTTCACTGAAAACTTTTGAGTGACAGTGATTTGGAAGAGGGAGAGACGTTTGGAGAAAAACAGTCCATAAAATAATATATTAAATGAATAGTCACGGGTATAATGGAAAGATGCATCAAGTGAAGCATAATGTGAAGCGCTGCCATGCCTGGTCCCTTGACAACGCTAAGTAATCTGCTTTCCTCCTACCTGAATGTCTCACAGGACGGTTCTCATGGCTTAGCAACAGACCGCATGCACACACACACATGCTATTAAATTCCTGAACTCACATCCTTTATTTGACACAGCGTGATTGTCTGAAGTGTTTATCGATCGGAATCTAGCACACAGACCTCTCTGCAAAAGGTGTTACAAATCACATAGCGCTGCTGTGCAACACCACATCCACATCCCCCTATTAGCCAAAACATGCCAGAATAGATCATTTCAACAGAAGCCTGTGTGACATGCGAAAGACAAACCAACGGTTATTCTGTTTATTATTTTAACAAAGGACAGCACTATGATTGTGAGTTTTCAAAATAGCTCTTGATTGGAAATCTTCTAATACAGATATTAGATCTACTGTGTTTAATCTATAATGCCTATTTATGTCAAATATTCACATGAATGAACCAAAATGCTGACAATTTGTGTTTTCAATGACTACAATTAATGTGAGGCAAATTTTATGGTCTCAATTGATATTAAGTGGCCTTAACTACTATGTACTTATACTTAAATGAATCATTTGGCACATCACACATACATTAAAAAATTATCTGCATGTAATTACAGCTGGAATTAATTTCTGTAATTACATTTATAATTGCACATGTTGACCGATCTCTTATACTGTACCCAGGGTGCAGATTGTACATTGATGAGCAGGGAAGTCAACTTTTTTGGTAGAAGTTCGGCAAAACATGCTTCAGTAAATCAAATTTATGACTGTATTTAAATTACATCTCATTTATTAATAAAATGTATACGTTTTTAGTGTTTTGAGGGAGATTTTGTGACTATTTTAGAGGTTACTGTCATTCGAAATATACAAATTATGTGTCTAATTCTTCTTTTTATTTGGCTACATGCATATAGAAACTTGTTTTGTGAATACTTAAGATGTCTATCAGGGCTCTAGAACTGCCAGTTTCAGACTGTTGAATCATATTTTTCCTAGCATTAATTGGTGCAATTATGCACTCTCAATGGTATGAATGATTATAGGAGGGTCAAATGAATAGGTATATTGTACTTTTTAAATGTTATATTTAAAATTTTTTTTTTTACGATTTAAACCTTAACCTATCTATACCACCAAACTTGTACACTGAAAAAATATTGTTAATGGGATTTACTAAATTTTGTTTAAGGTAAGTGATTTCAAACAATTGATATGGGCTGAATTTAAACAAAAAATGTATTCAATTATATATATTTGCTTAAATTCAGACCATATAAAAAGTTTGCAACCACTTACCTTAAAAAAATAGTAAATCTAATGAACTATTTTTTTCAGTGTACATAACCTTAACCTTATACGACTTCAAGATCACCACAGTGTTTCCAATGCATAATGAACACAATAAGTACTGTACATTGTACTTACAGTACTTTTGATACGAGTACATAGTGGTTGAGGCCACTTAATAGAAAGTGGGACCAACTTCACTTTTAGCACTGGAATTGTTGAATGAATCCAGAATTCACACTATGAAGTTTGTTAGAATACACCATAAATTATGTCATTAATTCTATTTAGGTACAAACATAAAATACACGGATGTCAGAGCAATGATAGATTAAAACGATGAACAATTTTCTTAAAGAAAAGGCTTTTATATTGTTTTGTTTTGAATAACAAAAGTAGGTATCTTTATAAAATATCATTACATAGAGATCAGTGATCAAGAACCATAGAAGCAGAGCTGTCTGTTTATGTTTGTGTAGATTAAAATAAAGACAAAGCAAAAGCAGCAGCTCATCACAGACAACTTCTGCTTTCCTTTTCTCTTGCATTTATTTTATAGTTAGTTTATTGAACATAAACAAAAACAACATAAATGTTCCAGGCCTGGTTTTCTCTTGTCTGGATTTATTAATGATAATTCATTGGTAAAATGAATGTTGTCAATTTAGACTTGTCTGGAAGTGGTGCAGTACAGTGTTTACTCGGATTTTCTGTAAAACAGAAGTTTATTTTACAGTTATTTTTTTACTTATGTATAGTTGAAGACAGAATTATTAACCCCCCTGAAATATTAGCCCCACTGTTTATTTTTTTCCCCAATTTCTTTGACTAGATATTTTTCAAGACACTTCTATACAGCTTAAAGTGACATTAAAAGGGCTAAATAGGTTAATTCGGTTAACTAGGCAAGTTAGGTTAATTAGGCAAGTTATTGTATAACGATGGTTTGTTCTGTAGACTATCGAAAACAATATATAGCTTAAAGGGGCTAATAATTTTGTCCTTAAAATGATGTTTAAAAAATTAAAAACTGCTTTTATTCTAGCCAAAATAAAACAAATAAGACTTTCTCCCGAAGAAAAAAATAGTATCAGACATACTGTGACAATTTCCTTGCTCTGTAAAACATCATTTGGGAAATAGTAAAAAAAAAAAAGAGAAAAAAAATCTAAGGGGGGATAATAATTCTGACTTCAATTGTATTTCTCATCAATACATAAACTGGGCAATATTTACAATCTTTAATTCTACCTGTAAACCAAAACCATAACCCGTATAATTACCTAATAACCAATGACTTTCTTAAATAAGTACACATACAATAACAACATAAATATTTTTAAACATACAAACACAAGCATGTGAGATTTCATTTCTCAATGTGAAATTGCCAACTGTGCAGACGAATATCAAATATTGCAAATTAGAAAAGGTTAGTCAGTTAAATTATGCTACTGTAAGAAATGTTTATTCAGCAATAATTCTCCAGAACTGATAACAGAACCGTCATCGTCTGAGCTTATCGATTCTTCTGTTGTTTATAATTTAGCACAGATACCGATAAAGCACAGAGTTTCGGTACCCATCCCTAAATATAACGTTATAAACTATATAAGGTTTTTTAAATCAAAGAAAAACACATATCTTATGCACATCTTGAAACAGTGATATTAAAGCTTGATATTCCTACAATGTGTACTTCAAAGATCAAATCTGTTTTTGAAACTTGTGACAAATAAATACACAAATCAACTCAATCAATTTATATGATCAGATTCATCAGCCGGAATATTTCACACTCAAACAAAAATGGGACCATGCAAACGTAGCTGCTGAATGCATCTGCTCTGTTTTAGATATATTGAACCAGACATTTTTATTGTAATTATAATTTACAACATTACTGTATTGTATTTTATACTGTATTTTATAAGACATCTTACAACTAGACAGGACAAAAATAAGGGCCACAAAGTTCCTGTTTGTGTCTCCAGTGTATGTTTAGGGTCACTAACACTACAGTAAAGCAAATATTGAACTGACATACTACTGTAAATCACACTAATAAATCAAACTACCACACACACACACACACACACACACACACACACACACACAGTTCAGGAAAAACAGTGACAGGCCCAGGCTTTTTACTCCGTTTGTTAATGGGGTGAAGCTGCAATAGCTATTCACATCTCTGCAATGCATTTATTCAGCAATGCATTTATTCTGCATACATCTACATCTAAAATAACCATATCACAAGACAAAGTTAATTATCATGGCTAATTTAAACCCTGGTTAATATTAAACCCTGGTTGATATGTAAAATCGTCTTTATTTTTAGGGCTTCTATTATAATGCACCCACTTGTGCTTTTATACCCACAGAGAAAAAGCTAATTGGAATAACAGAAGAGAAGGGGGAAAGGAATAAAACATCAATGGGGATTTTCAATGTTATGCATCGATATATTGGCCATTTCCTCAACCACCTTATAAAGGCATTGCATTGTAATGATCCTTCAATTCTAAAACGACCAATAATGGTGATTCATGTGGATTTCTGGCACCGATTTGGAATAATTCACCACTAGAATATTTATTTAATTTTCTTATCACATAATTTCACATTTAATTATACCGCTAAGAGACCATAAGATACTTTGTAATGTTTTCCCCATTAGTGTGCAATGCGCTCATAGTCTCCCACTAAAATTATTTAACTCAACTAGGATTTAATCTTACAGAAAACCAGTCCAGATATTACTTTTCCTAAACAAATATGTAATGATTTAAACTACTAGATTAACATACTCAGATAAATAGCTGTATTTGAGACTATAAATGCATGTGTTGCTATAATCCACATATACAATCATCAAGTATCATATTTAATATATCATAATTGTATAGAAACATGACATGGCATTGACAACCATGACAATTAATCTTTACTGTAGGGCTAATTTGTATAAATTTGTCATCTCATGTGTTTCTCATTTGTACATTCTGTCCGTGGGCCCAGCAATAGTTATTTTTCACACTTTTTGAAAAAAATCATACATTTGTACACTGTCATAAATAAAGGTATTTGAGCTGTCACTGGGGTGGTATCTTTTCAAAAGGTACACACTTTTAGTGTTCATATTGGCACCTCATAAGTATATTAGTACCTAAAAATGTGAAGAGGAACACATTTGTACTTTTAAGGTGCAAATATAAACCCTTGAGGTATCAATATGCACCTTTAAGGTATAAATGTGCACCTATTGAAAAGGTACCACCTCAGTGACAGCTCGCGTATACCTTTATTTCTGAGAGTATGGTGTAAATGACATCGTATGAGTCATACGAATTATCCTTTATTTTCCCAACAAGTTCACCAATATGTTTTCATATGATCTCTCCACAACCCAAGTGGTATATCAGACATTATTTTTGCAAGAAACAAGTTATTTACAAGAAACAAGTTTCCAAAAAATTGCAGCTTTTACATGGTCAAACTGTGTAAAAACTAAATTGCCTGTTTTGGACTCAGTTACCTAGTACAGTCGGGCTCTATTTTAATGATTTAAACACAAAGTCTAAAGTACATGGAGCAAAAGTATTAGGGCATGTCCAAATCCACTTCTGCCATTTTAAGGCCGAAAAAAATATGGTTTGCGCCCTGGTGCATGGTCTAACAGGGTTGTGCTTATTTTCTTAATGAGTTGAGTGTTTTTTGGACATAATGTCCATGAAACCAATCAGTCTCATCTCCCATTCTCTTTAAGAGTTAGTTGTGTCATGCTATTTACATGATGGACTAAGTGGAAAAAGTGGAAAAAGGGAATGCTTCACTTGCAAGAACCCTGTAGTGCGAGAATAAAGAATGAACCTTCTCTATTTGGCCTCTTCACTTTCTCTTTACTTTTTCTCTACTCCTTTAAAAGGACACACTGTTGTACACACTCCACTAAAGACATCCATTAGCCTACATATTTAATTTCGCTTGTTAAGCACAAAGATTTGTTTCAAAACTATTTCCAAATTCAGTTCTAATTGTTCTAACGAATAATTGAACAATAATAACGAAGGGTGGTCAAAAAATTGAGTTGTATCCAAACACACATCCCATTCTTGTGAGTCCACAAATTGGCACAAATGGATTTAATATTTAAACAAGTTGGCGCAAAACGTGCACATTCGAGTTGTGCTGATCTGAAAATACAATAACTCGCACCAATCACGTCTTGTGCCTTATTGCGCCAGGTGTACGATAGGATCCAAATACTGTAACAAATGCTTTAAAGCTAAAACTCACAATTATGACATAAGGGTTACATTTCCAAAGCAAACATGAGGGCTTGACTCATCTGGCCCATCAGAGCATTCTGGACTTTTCATAGGGAGGAGCTTTGTTAAAAGTGTGTTTCAGACAGACTGGATATATGTGATGAAATGTGTGATTTTAAACATTAAAGCATGTTCTTCTTTTTTAGTACACTAAGTAAACATTTGTAGGCGTTTATTTTACAATTTTAATAGTAATAGTTTTTTGTTGGCATCAGGGGTTCATTGAAATTCAAAGAACATTTTTTATTTCACAGATGGTTGTAGTTCTTTAAAAGGTATAGTTGTTACTATAAATGTTGGTTACACTAAACAAACTTCTCACTCAGGCAAATTTAAAATAATTTTATTATGGAACCAATGCAAAAACTATAGAACCTTTAAAGGTGTCTCCTTTTTTAGATTTTTGAAATATGAATGGACCAGTTTTATGGTACTTTCCCATTTTTTTAAATAATGTTTTTTTCGATTGAAAATCAGTATCATAAAAACCAGCTCCCTTCTTTTTTCAGACATGTCTTTAACGTCATTCACTAGGCGCTGTGGACCCAACAATCAATTATTTTCCTTTTTCTTTTACAAAACAGTCGAATGCCATCACAGTGACCTGTGACAACACAGCTGAACTCCAGTCTGTCTCTGCTGCACTTATTTTTAGTCCCATTTATTCAGGTGTGTCAATTAACTGTGTGGGCAGGCAATAAAAGAGCTGCCGTCTGTCGCCGCTGCCCACTGCAGCATTCACAACCTCCTTAATAACTGACCCCATCACACACATCTTCTTATTACACCTATCCTCGGCTTTAATTGGTTCTATCAGCAGTGATATACACCGCATTTATAGATCTTTCATAGAGAGCAGAAACACATCCTAGAAATTATGGAGGCAGATGCCATCGGATGGACACCGGGCGCGTTATATGAGCACAGGGATATTTATGTGACATGGAAAATGTGATAAAATTTTGTAGGATTTGGCCTACGCATCTCCTGCCAGTTTATGGCAGCTTTCATTTGAACACGCATCACGATAAATTCAACGGGTTTCATTTCTTAGCTGTAAAATTAGATTAGGCTCATTTAATGTTTCACTTGGCTTTACAAGAGCTGGCATTAAAAAGGTAAGCCCTGTCTGTCCATGAAAAAGATATGCTATTATTGTCTAATACTTTCCAGATACGTTATTGCTTGAAATGAGTCATGCTTCTGCCAGACAGATTTTGTGAAAGTTGTTTTTTATATTTAGTACGGCACATGGCTAGATGTTTTCATCAAGCACTTGACTGCATACATGATGGAAAAGATTGTGTACCAAATTGAAAGGCCAAGCTATCGTGATTGGCTATTAATATCATGTCAGAAAGGCTTTCAGCTGAAATGGGTATTTAAGGCAAGAAAAAGTGGTTAGTATGAAAACCATCAGGCAAGGAATATACGCAGGAAAATCATGAGTAGTGATCTAAACAATGTTGCTGCTATCCATTTAAGTAATAAATACAAGGAAATATATTTATACACACACACACACACACACACACACACACACACACACACACACACACTATTATTAGTAGTATAATAATACTAATATACAGTTGAAGTCAGAATTATTAGCCCCCTTTGATTATATATATATATATATATATATATATATATATATATATATATATATATATATATATATATATATATCAAAGGGGGCTAATAATTCTGACTTCAACTGTACATTAGTATTATTATATATAGTGGCAGTTATTATTTCAGTTGAAATATTTTCATTTTGTTTCAATTTTAATTTTAGCTAATGATTAATTTTCAATATGATAATTACATACTGTAAATATAACAATTACATAAAATCCATGCAGTTTTAAATATTAATATTAAATTGATTTGTTCATTGTAACATTTTTTTGTAAAATGACCTAAAATGTTAGATCCATTAGTTTATCACAACACAGTATACAATTTTAGTTAAATTAGTATTACTTTATTGCAGCATTTATCATTAAATGTTGCCATAATTTGGTTATTGTAATCAATTTTCTAATTTAATACAGCAATAAACACACAAAATATAATAATTGTATAGATACTGTATAAAATGTACAATATTTTATGTTATACACAAACACACACTTACAGAACATATCATGTTGACTTTTACTTCCAAAGCCTGAACATTTTACAATATCTTACAGCAATATTACCTAGTTTTTCATTTCATTCATTCTTTTTCAAAGCACATTAAAACAACAGGGTATTGACCAAAGTGCCGTACAGTACGAATATGAAGGAGAAGAAAAAGAAGAAGAAGCCCCACAGTCCAAAGACATACTGTAGTAGGTGAATTGAATAAACTAAATTGGTGTAGTGTATGTGAATGAGTATGGATGTTTCCTAGTACTGGGTTGCAGCTGGAAGGCGATCCGGTGTGTACAACATACGCTGGATAAGTTGGCGGTTCATTCCGCTGTGGCAACCCCTGCTAATCAAAGACACTAAGCTGAAGTAAATTGAATGAATGAAAGAATGAATGAATGAATTAATGAATGAAGGAATGAATGACGAAGAAGAAGTATACAAAGAAGAATATGAAAAAGAATACAAAGAAGCGAAAAAGATATGAAGAATACGAAAAATACAACAAATACGAAAGAATACAAAAAAGAAGACAAAGAAGAATATGAAGAAGAAGAACTCCAATAAAAACACAACATACAATAAACATACAGTACAATAAAACCAAAAAAAGAGAGAAAGAGAGACATCAATGGCTCCAACGTAGCTGCAGACTCACACTAGGAATAAAAAGTGAGTCTTCAGGCATAAAGTATAGAGATGGGAGCAGCTGTAATATATAATGGAAGATATTCAATTCTCCTGGAGCTGCCACTGCAAAAGCAAGATCACCTCCCCATTTAGATTTTGCCCTCTGAGCGCTTATGATCAGTTGTTCAGAAGACCTCAAAGACCTAGCAGGTTTGTAGTAGCTCTGACAATGTGCTTATCACCAGTTTACAATATTTAGTGGCCATATTGTACAAAATAACCAATGAATAGTTTTTTACATAAACATACATAGATTTGAGAAACTAAAGGATTTGTGGAAGATATTGTTAGTGCGTTTGCTATCCCTTCTTGTCAAAAATGTCCATGCTCATTACTAACATTCAATAACCCTCAGGCCGGCTCTGGATCAGGGCTCAACTGAAGGTCAAACACTGTGTTTTTGCAAATATGAACCTTTGTGAATAACAATCCTGTTTTTTGTAAAAATCGCTGACTAATCAGTTGCTCTGGTGGCCCGGGGTCTTGATTCCCTTTGGCCTTTGGCCTGTGACATGAAGTAAACATCATGTCAGCACTAGAGAGAGCAATGCATCACTTGGCTGATTCGGGACTTGACAGTGGGAGTCACGGGGCTGTTGGGCGAAACATCACAGTGCATTAGTCTTGACATGAAGTGCGTGGGGAGTGCACATATTCACTGTAGCCCAAACAAGGAGGAAAAATCATGTTTAGCTAATGTGTTAAAACTAGGTCTGTGTTTAAAGCACAAGTTCTGTTATTATTTGCTCATGTACACCGTTTCAAATTTCAATATAATGATTTTTGGTTTGACGTGGCATTGGATAACAAGACACTATAGAATCGATGATGTGCCATTGATTATACAGCTAACAAAAATAAGCAATGCTACTTCCGTTTTCAGCAGCTGTTTTCTGGATATTATAGTTTTCTATAACAACCTACATTAGTTAGTGAGTAGCAATGTAATGTATTAAATCACTCTGCATGTTTGTATGTTTGAGTTGAACAAATAATCAAATGTGATATAATCTTCCCTTATTTGCAGCATAGGAAAGTGTGAAATTCATTTTAGAGAATCTCTTCTGTCCTTGGTCATTTTTCTTCATTAGTGCTTCTGGTTCAGTTCAATGAATCAGTTTGTTTGAGCATTTCTTTGGGCAGTGTATTATGCTTTTGACCATAGCTCAAACAAACTGATTCACTAATTATTTACACCACAATTCATAAACTTACTGCTTCAACCAGCTGATCAGTGGAGAGGAGACAGAGTGATGAAGCCAATTATGATATGGGGATCGTTAGGAGGCCATGATGAAAAGAGGTCAGTAGGCAAATTTGGCCAGGATGCCGGAGTTAAACCCCTACTTATTTTTGAAGAAAATCCTGGAATTTTTTAACGAGCACAGAGAATAGGGACCTTGGTTTAACACCTCATTCGAAAAACGGCAGTCACTCATCAGCGCAATAGCCTAGTGGTTTGCGCGCTGACATGACGTAGCTTGTCAGGGCATCCCAAGTTCGAATCCCGGCTCGAGCATATTTCCCAAACCCTACCCCACTCTCTCTCTCCCACTTCGGTTCCTGTTCTATCTAATACTGTCCTATCTAATAAAAGGTCAAAAATAAAATTAATAAAAAAAATTCAAATCAATAAAAAAGACGACACACAGACCGTAGGTTGAGTACCCCCTGCTTGCTATACTAAAACCGCTTTCGCCAGCAACCAAATTTTCCCATGTGGTCTCCAATCCAGGTAAAGACCGGGCGCAGCCCTGCTTTGCTTCAGTGGGCGACCATGTGAGAGCTACAAAGAGCTACCCGCCGGCTAGCTGCCAAAAATAGAGATTTTTTTTTTTCTTAAGGCCAGGACACACTAAGCTGGTGGGCGACTGTTTGGCTTCACTGAACCGTCAGTCTGCGGCGATCTGGCTAGTTGATTTGGTGTGTTCCAAAAATTGCCTCTCGTTAGAATATTGCCCACCCGTAGGTGCAGAAAGATACATCCTCCCATGCAGGTGCAGAACATGCTCTCTAATTTCAGTCAGCTGCCGTCCGTTTGGTGTGGTGATGTGCAATTTTTAGGCCAAGACAGGACCAGACACAAGTTGACAACATAATGGGTTTTCATTGACATATGCTGCCTTCACAACAGACGCAGAAGAAGCGCAAAGCATGAGTGATTTAGATGTTAAGTTAATGCAAAGACATAAATGGACATTCTGCGGTGCGATACGCGTAAATGATGCGATTCGAAAGAATGAAGCACCACTAGTTGTGCATTTTGCGCGATTGATGCTCGTGTTCGAAAATCTGAACTTCAGCAGACATTCGCGTCGCGTTAACCAATCAGGAGCTTGCTTATTATTATGATGTAGCACCTGTTGTTTGTGTCCCGAGGGAAAATCCTTCTGCCGAGACTGACAACAGTTCATCAAACTGGGCTCGGCTCAGGCAGAAGCATCGCTACAAAAAAATAATTCCATAATTATTCCATTTCACAACAGAAATTAGTTTCTGATGAACTATCCTTTTAAACGCTGGCACCTGTGCAACATTTTTCATTAACTTTTTTAAATGTCTAACAGAAATGTACTTCTTGGCTACATGATGCTCTCCACATGGAAGATAGTTTTACAAATCCTGTCAACAACGACTGCATCAGCTTGAGCAAGTGTCCAAAATGCTGCTCGAGGGAGAATTTCCCATTAAAATAACATGAGGAGTAATACTGCATGGGTAAATTATTGACAGAACACTCCACAACCAAGTACACAAAAGGATGCACAGAGCTTTCTTCCTCTCTGTGTGTGTGTGTGTGTGTGTGTGTATGTGACTATCATAAAAATGAGATCGATTCACGTTAAACAGCCCACAGCTGCCTTCCTCCTAATCTCACTGAAGTGCTGTTCCAATAAGTGTGTGCATCTCTTTTTACATTTAACCAGCCTACATGATGCCATTTTCAATAATCTTCCACTCAAAAGTGAACACTTGGTCACCTCCAGACTGATCTTTCTCCCTGGGGGCAGAGTGTAACAGTGTTTTACAGCCAGGAGACAGACTGCTCCTTTACCAGTCCTTCGGGATTCACACAAATCTCACACCTCGCCACTCACATTCACCACCTGCCAGTACAGACTTTACAAGTTACAAAATCCATAGTGTCTCACTTGGTTCACACATCCAGCTGTTACATGGGAATTCTTTACAGTTTTGTCTGCCAGTGACATCTGTGAAGCCCTAAAGCGTCCTGAAGGGATACTCTGGGCAACAGCTCAGCTCACACTGCCAGTTTATGTGTTGTGCTGTTAAAGGGATAGCAAAAAAAATAATATTTACTCTCCCTGTGGTTCCAAAATGTTAACGCAAGAAAAAGATATTTAATAAAATTTTGGTAATAGCCACTCACTCCCATAGTAAAAAGAAATACTATGGACTTCAATGAATACTGTTTCATTCATCAATATATGTCAATATTCTTTTATATACAACAGATGAAGAAAAAAAAAAACTCATACATGTTTAAATCCACTATAAGATATTTTTGTGTGATGAAAAACTAGTTTTAGCCTAGCCTATTCATTCATCCATTCATTTTCTTTACGGTTTAGTCCCTTTAAATAATCAGGGATCACCACAGAGGAATGAACCACCAACTTATCCAACATTTGTTTTATGCAGCGGATGCCTTTCCAGCTGCAGCCCATCCCTGGGAAATAGCCTATTAATAAATGTTTTAAAACTTAAAATTAATTAAGTTTTGTTTTGCGATTTTGTTTGCTACAGTGTTGCTATTTATTGTAGTCTAATAAAACCACACTGGAGGTTTTAGTGTTATATCCTGTTCACAATCAGTGTTTACCATTGAATGTTTTTCAATGCATATCAATTATGCATGAATTTCAACATATACTAACTATTAAAACACAAATGTGGCATCTGAATTTAAAAATGCAGAGCAGTGCAGCATGCTAATTCAGTTAAAAGGGGTCTGCAACACCTGGAGTAAAATTTCCTATTTGCAAACAGCACTGAGATGAATAGGAATGCATTTACTTCTGCCCACTCCAAACTGTAAAGATCACATTTCTGCATTTAAAAAACAAATGTTCTTCATTGGCATCAATGATTCGAGGAAAAACCTTTAACACCCAAAGGTACATTTCACAAAAATGTTTGTTTATGAAAATTTTCTTCTCACTCTGAAAAAAGTGGTTCTTTCAAGAACTGTTGTATACAATGTTCTTATATGGCATCGCTGCAAAAACTCTATGTTGTTACCTTTACTTTTAAGAGTGCAGAGCTGCAGGGGAAAAAATAATGTCATTACACTGCTGTAAGAACAACAATCCTTTTCTAGTAACTGCCCTGAGCTGTAATGTGAAAGGCAGCAGACTGGGTAAAATACAGCCCATTTCACTCTTCAAATGGCTCTTCAGGTTTTGAAGAACGCTTCAGCTGCATTTATTTATTTATTTACTTTGTAAAGGCATTAGCGTAATTTATGTCACACAGATCTCTGGATTTTATCACACAGAGCATTTACACTGGAGTAAACACTCAGAATCCTGCTCGACATTTCTATTCTAAGCTCTTAACCTCTTTACTGTTTGCTATCTGATTATTTTAAGCCGCTAAACTCCATGAACGTTTTTTAGTTCAGTGATCTAGTACGCGAACGCATTCAAAAATCAGCTGAAAACATCTCTAAAGTAAAAGTCAACCAAGCCGATTACATTAGAGATGAGAGAGTGAGAGCAGTGACTCGTGGCCTTTTCCAGTGAATTGTTTATTCCAGTGTGTTTTCAGCTCCGAAACACAAACAGTCATTTTAGGCTTAAATATGCCCTTGTGCATTGCACTGTATGAAATATATTCTAAACAAAACATCCTACTGCTGTATGTTGATACATTTCTCGACTAAGTAAACCAGTATCTTGCTAGTAAAGTTTTGATGAATGCATATTGTAATCAAAGGAAAGATTATTACAGTGACATATAAAATTCATTATGCAAGTGTGAGTCTGTATTATTGGTATTCAAAAAAGGTTACTTTTGGGTTTTTATGTGTGCTTTGGTGTGCATGATTTTTTTTTCTTATTATACCATATCATTATCCTTTGATTATTAGGATTCTTTTTGTAGTCTCCAATTGTCCATATTTGGAATGAAACCTATATTAATCTTTAAAAGAAATGCTTCCATCTGTTGATTTGTGTTGTTGGGTGTAGCACATGGTCACAAAATAAATGTGCTGAACAAGATAAATGGTGTAGTGCTTAATATCACAATAAGTGCATGATTAACTGTGTTAAGATATATGAATATTCCCAGACTTAAAAATTAGTACAAGATAAATTTTGGGGAAACCATCTATTGAAAAGCTTTTAATAAATTGGCCACAGACAAGGTATTTACTGAAATGATTTGCCTGCATGCAGATTGTTAATTATTTACAAAATATATACCAGTTGAGCTAACATTGATATACTAACTAGAATCTTTTTTTTATTATTTAGTTTATCCGGCTGCATTTAATTCTTTAGGTTGAATTAAATTAACTTTTAGTCAAAACCATGTCAACTTCCACCAGTTAAACACTTAAAACATTATGTTGAAATTTACATAACCTAAAAAACATGATTAACTTATTAAAATAATTTAAAGTAACAAAATATACAGTTGAAATCCGAATTATTAGCCCCCCTGAATTATTATTTTAACTTTGCCATGATGACAGTAAATAACATTTGACTAGATATTTTTCAAGACACTTACTCAAAATACAGCTTAAAATAACATTTAAAGGCTTAACTAGGTTAATTAGGTTAACTAGGCAGGTTAGGGTAATTAAGCAAGTTATTGTAATGTTTTGTTCTGCAGACTGTCGAAAAAAAATTGCTTAAAGAGGCTAATAACCATGTCCTTAAAATGGTTTTAAAATAATTAAAAACTGCTTTTATTCTAATAAAACAAGTAAGACTTTCTCCAGAAGAAAAAATATCATCAGACATACTGTGAAAATTGCCCTGCCCTGTTAAAAATAATTTGGGAGATACTTAAAAATGAAATAATAATAATAATAATAATAATAATAATAATAATAATAATAAATAAATAAATAAAACTCAAAGGGGGGCTAATAATTCTGACTTCAACTGTATGTTCTTTTTGGTCATGTCAACTTTGTGTATCTTAAAATAAAATAAAATAAAAATGAATAAAAATAAAACAAAATAAAAATGAATAAAAATAAAATAAAATAAAAATTAATCAATTAAAATAAAAATGAATGAAATAAAAATACATAAAAATAAATAAAATAAAAAATGAATGAAATAAAAATGTATAAAACAAAACTAAAAATGAATAAAATAAAATGAATAAAATAAAAATGAATAAAACTGAATAAAATAAAATTAATAAAAAGAAATGAATAAAATAAAATGAATTAAAAAGAATAAAATAAAATAAAAAATGAATGAAATAAAATAAAGATGAATGGAAATGAATACAATAAAATAAATAATGAATAAAATAAAATAAAAATTAATAACATAAAAATGAATAACATAAAATTGAATAAAATAAAATGAAATAATGAATGAAATAAAATAAAATGTGAATTTTCTTTAAATAAAACTCTAAAAAAAAAAAAGTTTGTTGTGATTTAGCCTTGGGAGAAATCAGAAAGTAAAAACAAGTAAAGAAAGTGAAAAAGGCACTAAAACAGGCACAGAATCAGAGGGAAAAAAGAACCCTGTAGTGAGGCTAATCAACCCCAATCATGTCAGGGAAGAGTGTTAATCTGCACATGATCTGCTCTGTAATCACTAAGCATCTGCGTCCACTGCAGACTCAAGATGGAATGAAACAAGTGGTTAAGTGTCACGACGGACATGCACAGCATCACAAAGCACTGAACAGAGCCGCGAGGTGAAGATCTGCTCTGCTCCACCATCAGCACCTAAAACACTTTCTTCCACATGCATAATGCAACACTATTGATTTATGATAGCGCTGTATATTTGGGAGGTGATAGAGCCAAAGTTTGCACTGCACTGCACAAGACTCTCTCTCTCACACAAGACACTCAATCTCTCTCTCTCTCTCTCTCTCTTACTCTCTGTGAAATGAGGGTGTGCCGATGCCCGTGCTGTGCTTCACAGATGGACTGGCATATTTCCGAGGGATTTCCAGCAGGGTAAGACACTGAGACTGGCCCCCAGTTGATCAGGTTGAGTTTTACCAAACCTGACATTTACCCCGTGCACTGTTCTTGAACTCAATGTGACGCTAGGATCCCTGTGCGGCAGGTAAGAGAGAACTTACACACCCTGCAGCCATGACTGCTCACTTATAACACACACGCGCACGCACGCAAGCAAACAAACACAAAGTGATGCTGGATCACAGTCGCTGTTATGCGTCGCTGAGCACAATTCACCTGCCAGAGATCAGCATGTACTCTGCCTGCTGATGGAGAAAACTCACAACAAAACAAAAACACACGCTAGATGTAAAGAGGGCAGAAACATCTTTGATAATATATTTACAAGGGCTTTTGAAAGGGCAAAGGATCAAACAAAAAAAAAATGTGCTAGTCTATCATCGTCTGCTTTCAAAGTGTTCAAAATAAAAGCGATAAAGAGCGTACGCTGGCTGTCACTGGAGCAATCCTGCTTTGATGTGATGGACACAGCGTGCACACACACACACGCATAGTAAATGCACGCATTGATGCATCTTCTAAGAAATTCAGTTTTTAAGTGGCTAAACTGGAATTAAGCAAGTCTAAATTGTAATATCACTTAGCATTATCCACTTTTATTTTCTTTAAAACCAGCTAAACAAGGTTGTTTGAAATATATATATGCCTTTTTTTTAAATATGCATGTTTCATAACTACTTTGGATAGTTGTGAAATCAACGCAGCACGTGCACTGCAAGCCTTTTTGCATCTCCGTCCGCCACAGCACACTCATGCAACCTGTTTCTCTCCTGCTACACAAATCCATTCCAACAAAAGCAAACTACTCCACAAAGATGCCGTATTTGTGTACTCACCAATGATACTGGTCTCGTTTTTCTCACACTTTCTCTCTGTCCTCCTGTGATGCTTGCACTCGGCAGCGCCCAAGCAGAATGAGTCTCCAGCGCGCTCAAGAAGCCCGTTTCTATGGCAGTGAGAGCAAGCCAGTCAGCAAGATACGGCGAAAGGCTGGGGGCAGATCCCTCTCTGAGCTCTACACGCACTTACAAACACTCCACACTCCCGTAGTCCCTGTGGTGTTGCGCTGAACAGCGCAATACACAACACGCAGGGCACAGACCTCTCTGTCACGGGGGCAGCTATACATCAGAGATACAGCTGTGTTTTAACTAGAATAACAAAGCTAAGCGGTTGCTGCATAAGTTAGGTGCATGCATATCAACCAGACGAGCTCATGAATATCAAACATACTTAGCGAATGCATGCTGCATTGATGAGTTTGGGACGGTGGATGAAAAGAGAGCATTATGCTGTTTGCTTCTGACAGATTGATTAAAGAGAGATGTGACAACTGGAAAGATGAACGAAAAGAGAGCGTGTGTAAAACACGCTATAGCCTTTTAATATTCCAATGGTTGTATTTCACCTCAGGCTGCGGCGTCCATGGTGGGTTTTGAACCATACTGCAGCACTACAGATAGCGGTTCCCCCCCTGCCTCACTCGGTCTAGATTAGCATCACCCTATCAGCTGCATTCAGCATGGGGAGAGCAGTCAAACCCTGGGACCACTTTCCTCCTGCTGCTGTTCTTCTGCGCCAGGGACGCACCTCATATGTGTTTCAAACTAGAACCATCACAGCAGCCCTAATGAACAAATGCTATTTTGATTCACATAATGTGTGCGACGCTACAAAACAGCCTCTAAGTGATTCCAGAAGCACAGTGGTGTAAAATTGCCTTTTCTTTTGTGTTTTTTCATAATTGGCAAATTGATTCCCCTTAACTTGAAACTCAATGTATTGAGGTAAAATGTATGTTCTTTGCTTGAAATATTGTTATTGTGAAACCTGTGCATATGCTCAGTCTGATCTGAAAGGTTAGTTCAGCCAAACATGGAAGTAACAGTCGATATTTTCTCACACTCACACTTAGTTATTTTATCTGTGGAACACAAAGCTATACACAACTACAAAGTAAGACCTTAGGAACCCCTCTAGGAAACTGTTTTGGTGTTTTTGTGGGTTTTTGTTTGTTTTTGTGTACCACAGAATAAAAGGAAATCTCTCTAAATAAGAATAAATAAAATAATAATAATGTTATTCTGAAATCAGGCCATGTTCTCAGTTTTAAAATAATGGGTACTTTCCCACCTTTGTGTCACTTAAAACCCATTTAATTTGCTTTCTTCTGACAGAGCAAACACAGCAAAACCCATTTTAAATGGTGAACAAGTCACTTTCGCAGTGTTTCTGTGACTTTTTTTAGTTGGAGAACCTCATTTTATGGACATGGAGCAGAACAACTGAATGTCTATGTTATTTTGCACTGTTTGGAATCATAAACAGAAGTGAAATATTTTTTCACTTCAATTCACCTAATATGTGACTTAACATATATCTTAGTATCTTTTTTAAAAAATATATATTTATCAGAATTCAGTGACAGTAAACAACCAACTGTAAAAAATGACTATATATAAAATAAATATATTTAACAGTACAAAATAGATATAAAAAAAATAAATCAAATGGATTATAATCCCATGCCTAGTATTGTGTGATTATGATTCTTTTTCTCCTTTCGCAAGTTTCACTCTCATGTTACTTAAAGGGTCACAAAACACAAAAACACATTTTTTGACAGTCGTATGTGTCCCACACTGCTAAAAATTATTAGGACACATATATTTTACTAAAAAGTAAAAATTTATTGTTTTTGCATTATTTAGAGTAAATTCATACTTCCCATTTGAAACAAATTTTTGAAGCTGCGTCATGGCCATGAGATCTTAGGGTGTATTCCAGCAAGTAGACTGGACGTCTGTACCTGGGAGTGCCTTATTTTGTCTCTGAGTGTGCTGCAATCATTCATGAGTAAGACTTGGTTCAAACCAATCAGCGCGCTCTATTGTGTATAGTTGCTACCTCATTAATATGCATGATAGCTTCGAAGACTGTTTTTACCTGAAACAATGTTCAGCAACAGAGAGATGCCACGTTGTGTTGCTAAAAGAAGTGGGAAAAGAATAAGAATTGTTTGGAGATACGGGTCGTCAGTGTTGCTTTTATAATCTGCTGCAACGAAGGTTTTGTTTTCATTTTCCAGCTATGAGAGCGCAACTGGACTCTCGCGTGGATCAGTGCACGCGACACACGGCAGAACTACATTTGTACGGAATACCTTTTACTCGAGAGCTTTTCGCATCTGGAAATTGTGAAATCTGGATTTGCAGCTTGTCTCCTTTAAAAAAAGACGCAGCTCCAGTATGTGTTGATTTTCCTGTCTCTCCAGATTTGGTAAGTGTGTGCGACCAGTGCCCTTTCTTTATTCTTTCAGATGGCAAAGTTATAGTTCGTATAGTCAGCAGTACTCTTTCAGTGTTTCAAGTTACTTAGTTTACGTTAACATCACTACAATATTATGGACTCTGAGTATATATGCTCTCTGAGTGTAAACACATGAACACTGCAAGCAGACTATTGCTGACCGTCATGTTTAATTTTCGCCACATTTTGTGACAGGATAGTCTACACAAACACACGGCTTTCTGACCTACCAAGTGATTCTGAGTTACCGAGAAATGCAGAGTTTCTCTGATACAACGTGCGGTATCAAACATTTCACTGTCATTAAACACAATCACTGTCTTTTCCCCCTGCGACAGTGTGTTTGTTTTTCCTCTGTGAAAATCAGCGCGTGCCCAAATGAAAACTCCCATTTTTATTTAAATCCTTCCCCTTTTCCCTCCCCCAACACTCTCACCTAAACAGAGCTAGACACACCCACTTTTCCGTCTTTTTCCAAACTAGAGTTGTAAAAACACCCTGCTGAAATGGGGGGGGGTTTCTTAGCCCTTTAATGATATTCTTCTCCACCTTAACTGACCATCCTTAAAATTGTAACACCCCACTATGATCCTCATATTGTGCAACACAGTATATGATGTGTATAAACAAAATATGATGGCATTCATTTTACAAATTAAGCATATAAACAGGTCAGTACTGAAATTTGAGGCTGGGATAGGAGTATATATTTAAAGGCATGTCCTCAGCTTGATCTAAAATGTCAGTTCAGTCAAACATGGAAAGAACATTCAATAATTCCTCACCCGTTTGTCATCCATATGCACTTGATATATATATATATATATATATATATATATATATATATATATATATATATATATATATATATATATATATGTATAGTGGAAAACAATATAAGACACACAGTATATATATATATATATATATATATATATATATATATATATATATATATATATATATATATATATATATATATATATTGTGAAACACAAAAGAATAAAAGATATTGAATGCCTAACAAGCCACATTTTCAGTGCTTTTTGTCATTTAAAAGCTTTCTTTCATAAAAAGTGTGTCTCCTTTTGTGCCTCATTGAAGAAAGGAAATTTAAATGGGTAAATGATAATAATAATGTGGTTATTATGAAATCAGGTCATGTTCTTTTAGAAAAGCAGTTATTTTCTCACCTTTGTGTCATCCAAAACCCACTTGATTAACTTTCTTCTGTGGCACACAGAAAAACACATTTTGAATGTCTAATAGACCACTTTTATGGCGCTGTTTTGTAGAACCTCATTTGATGGAAAGTATACTACTGTGTGTCTTATATTGTTTTCCACTGAATAAAGAAATGGCAAGAGAAAAAGATAAAAAAAAAATTACCCAATTTAAATTAACAAATTGATTTTCCTTAATTTGTGTCACGGTGTACTTTGTTCTAAAATGCTGTTATTGTAAAATCAGGGCATGACCTGAAACATGAAACTGTCATTATTGCTCACCCACTTGATTTACTTCCCTGCATCATAAAAAAGGCATTTCGAATGTCTAATGGGCCACTTTAATGGCACCTTTGTGACTTTGTTGAAGCTTGAGAGCCTCATTGCATGAAAAACAGCAAAGACTATTTCTTCTTTTGTGTTCCTTTAAAGAAAAGCAAATAAGATGTGTCAGGAACAAGATTGACATGAGTAAATGAAAGCAGAATTTAAATGTCATAGCGCTATAAAGCCTTAAAATCTATTTTGATGGTTTGCAAATACAAAAATTAATAAAAAAAAACATTAGGCAGAATTTCTAAACACATTTCTAAATAAGAATTGTTGCCAACTTTTATGCTATCACATTTTCATTCAGTATAACATAGCCCTACTAAAATGCATTAAAAAGTTTTCTGTTCTTGCTTGATAACAGTACTGTGCAAACAACCAAGATTCAAACTGAAATCAATTTAAAAAACAAATGGAAGTTTCTGGAACGTCTCAGAAATGCTCTCATGGACGGCTATTTGACAAAGTACTATGCAGCATTTACCCTTTGAGGAACTAAAATATGCAAAGGCTGACACCGTGGGCAATTTCATTGACAAGTCAAGCTTTTTGCACAAGAAAGGCTCATTTATTTACACACGTCAGATGCCTGGAAGTGGTGCGTCCTATTTCCAAGACAAATGAGATGTTTTTTCTGAGTATCAATAAACAACACATCAGAATTTGTCACATTGTGACACAATAAACATCCTGCGAGATGCTCCACTTCTTAAAAGCCCCCCTAGGGCAAAATGCGGCACCTGCATCTGCAAGTCACCATGCTCTGAATGTTCACGAGTTAGCTTCAGGGTCAGGCATCAGAAGGCATGCCATTCATCTTTCTAATGAGCCATATATCCACATCTCAGGTCATTTTTGGCATCGAGCGTGACACGGATCTGACAGCACCTGAAATCCTGCTGGGAAACTCTGGGCGAGAGGTTCAAAGGGAAAAAGAGGCTCAGCATTGCAGCTTCATCCTCAGCATGTGGAAAAGTCCAATGAAAATCCTGCCGGTTATTCTCAGATGTTTAGGGAGTGCTTTAGGACCCGTCGAAATCCGACAATCCCTTAACAAAGCAGAGCCGGACTGGCAATTGCACTTAAAAGGAGAAGAGAAGGTTAAGGACGGATGTGTGAAAACGATCTGAAAAGGCCACTCTGGGGGGGGAGCGAAAGGTGGAAAAAGGTGATTCTAGCTTATAGTACGTCAACGGATCAAAGCTATTATGTCCCTGGGAGTTTGCGTCATTGGCTTTTAGATATGTTTGTCTGCAAGCACATTCGTGAGCCAATGAGTTTCACTGCAGTTCAGTTAATTTCACAGCAAATAAATGAGCAAATTAAAGCTCTAATGTGAAAGCACAATTATTTCACAGAGCTCCATTTCTATCCTGATCGAACAAAGCCAGGCACTTTGCTAGTTACAAGAAAAGAGAGACACCAGAATGGAAACTGTCTGAAAAAATGACAGTGGACAAATGCATAATCCACCGATTCTTAGCTATTGAATGAAATCCTGAAATCCTGCTGATTCCCAGAGGCACCGAGAATGAAGCGATGCTGGAGTCTCTGACAGTAATCTTGCTTTCCTTTTCTCAGTTTCTGTATAGCTGGCGACTTAAGACATCACAGTCATGTTATTGACTCTGTTTTCGCCAGTGCAGCAGGTTCACTATTAGAAGAGTCTTGCAGTGTTTTTTTTTTGTTCTCATGAATTCTTGAGAGAATACGACAGTCAGCAGAAATCTTCCATATTGTTCCGCTAATCTACACAAGCTTCTTTGGATTGATCTCCTATCATTCAATGACTTTGGAGTTGCTGGCCGCAGGCAGTCTCAATCCTATTTTCCTATCACTAATTGCAACAGCTTCTCGAGACAAAAAGTGGGACATGCCAATCAAAATGTTTGCTTTAAAAAAGTAGGAATAATATTATTTACCTGCCAATGGTGATATAATGTCAGTGGTCAAAAAAAACAGGGAAAAATTAGACTAATACATTAAAGCCCTATCATTCACCTGGCGCAAGACGTGTTTGGCGCAATTTGTTTCTACTTTCAGACCATTATGCATTATGCTCTTAACTCATTAACTTAGCTCCCTTAACTCATTAAGAGAATAAGCACGACCCTGTAAGACCATGCGCAGCGGCGCAAACGGTACTTTTTGCATTATTAAATATTAAAAGTGGATTGGGACACACCCTTAATGCTTTTGCGCTATGCGCTTTAGACTTTGCTCCTAGATCAATAAAATAGAGCCCAACGACTTTACAATTTGTAATAGAATTAGATTATCAATTAACTAATGAATGGTAACTAAGCAAGACCGTTTTAGTCTTTTGCTTTTAAAATTTGCATAAAAAAAGATTGCTTAGAAAAATAAAAATCTAAATGGAAAGTAGTCAAACTGTGTGATATTAACCTGCAGATGCACAATAATAAAACACAATAATTAGAAATTAAATCTTGATTCAGTTAAAGTTCCTACAAGAAAATTCTCAAGATAAAACATTATAGTTATAAAGATATGCATGTAGTAATCAGGGCTTTACATTAACACCTGCCAACCCGCCAAATGCGGGTAGATTTCAGCTTTGGCGGGTTAGACAGACACCTCCACTAGCCACTTTGGCTGGTTGAAAATTATTTTTAAACTGTAGTTTTCCTAAAAGCAGGGTTCGACAATATAAGGATGGCCCAATATGCGTGCAAATGTGATCTTAGAATCGATAAGTAAAATAACTGTGATCACACGAGCAGAAGAAAGCAAGTAAATAACGAATGAGAGGATGATGATCACTCGCGCTAACAGCTGATGTGATACGTGCGACTGCTTAAAACGCATTTGCGCGACTGCTTAACATGTGCGCGCTCCCGAATCGTGAAGCAACCGTGTCTGGAACAGGTTCTGGAAACGCAACTATCATCGGTTCTCTTTCAAATAAACTAGACAAAAAGTGATGAACATGCATCCACAGTCCTGCTGCTTTTAAGAGCTCAAAATGTGTCTTTTTGTAAGCTGCACTGGTTGCTTTCACTTTGATCAGATTATTAAATGGCCTAAAGTTAACCGTGAGCATGAGATCATCCTTTCATAATCACACACGGTATGTTTTACCTGCTTTCATTTGCTTACGGTTTAATTTGCTTTTGGTTTTGTTAAATGGTTTAATTTTTTTTTTTTTTTTTTTACAAAGTGGAGATGAACTCTCCATTTATGTGCAGTTAACTGGTGATCCGAGAGATCTTTAGCCACGACAGATTACTGTGCATATTTTTGATACATAGTTATTTTTTAAAAGTCAATTGCTTTCCTTTTTTTTTTTAAGAAATGTTTTGTTAGATAAAAAGTATAGTATACAGATATACTTTGCTTGTTTTGACACGTTCAAAATTTGTGGCTAAGATATAATTCTTGTTTCGTGTGGTTATAGAGATTAATTTGGTAAATCATTAATTTCGAGCTCTAAAAAAGTCATGTGAAATAAAAACTATTTGCAATATAACACTGTGAAACCATGACCCATCTGCTCATGCTCACTGAGCAAACTCATACTCTACACACAAAAAGTGAAATGAATGAGGACGCATGTGGACATAACACACAATTTTAATCAAGTAATTTTAGCATGTCAATGTCAAATTTATGCATATAAAATATATTTTCCTAACAACAAAATTGTGGCTAGTGAAAATGCAGAGTGGCTAGTAACATTGGAAAACTACTACCCACAGTGGCTGTTGATTAAAAAAGGTTAAGCCTTTCATTGTAAAGCCCTGGTAGTAATAATAAAAATCTCATTGGCCAGATACATTATGTTGGTTTACAAGAATTATAGAGGCAGTTATGAGATTATATTTTACAAGATACAGTATTAAATTAATCCTGTAATTAGAATGTTTGTATGGAAATAAGATTAGAAATATGAGCGACATAGAACAAGCATCTAATAAATACATTTTACCATTATTTATTTACCAGATGCTTTTATCCAAAGTAACTTATAAACAAAGATAACTTTTATCTTTACTTTTAAAATAAATAAACTATTTTTATTATTTTTTAAATCACAATTGTATGTCTAAATTGTAATTATGAAAGCAGCTGATGTGTCTGAATGGTAACAAACTCAACTGATAAAAGAAAATGTCTGCCATTCTCCAATTCTCGTACAGCTCTCCTGACAAAAATGCTTGCTGTAAACCAACAGCTTTTGACAGATGACAGCATCGCAGGGAAAAACAACATGCAACAAACCCCGTGGATTATGGAAACAAAACATACGACCCGTCCTGTGAGTGGACCTGGTCTCACCAAGTCATTGGGTCTTACAGCTTATTTTTGCCTTCGGAAAGCACATGCTCTCATGAATATTTAAAAATCAGGGTCTTCTCATAGGTTAAGAAAACTCAGCTATAAATAATAATGAGAAACCGACGTGTCATCACTCCACAAGCTGATTCGCGCTATGTCACTGGTTTTGATCCAGCCCCAAAAATTATTTTAAACCCGGAAGATGAAATTAGCAGACACAAGCTCACATTTATTTTGTTTTATCCACAATTAAAGCTGACAGGTGCTAACTTTGTCTTAACTGACGCTCAACACACACAAAACTCTAAAATTTTCAAAAAAAGTACTCCTTAAACCTTTCATTTTGTTAAAATAAAAATAATTATAAAAAAATCATAATTGAAATTCCAAATTGTCTTTCTTTATGCATGAGTTTCTTTACTTTATGGTGGTCTTCAGTAAATAAACAGATATACTGCTCAGAGACACAAAAAAGCAATGTCCAAAATGTTGTTTATTTTTTTTCTAAGGAAACTGGCAGAACTCTCTCTTTTTGATTTTAAGATTCATTTTATACACTCATATAAGACAGAGGAGAGCAAAATGTTCCCTCCATTCACCCTTGTCTCCCCCATCTGTTTAACATGCAGCCTTGGTCTCATATTCCAACCATTATTCGCACCTGTTTTAATGGTTCCTGCGTTCATTACACTTTCTTTTTTTTGTCCATGTACATCACACATTTTCTAATTACATTTCATCTACCTCGACCCGCAACACACAGATTCAATTTTTATGAGGTGGGCCTGTGGTTTTGGTGAGAACTGCACTCCAAACTCAATTCAATCCACAATGTCATTACGCCGGTGCTTGTGTGGAGAGATAACGGTTTTCTTTTGGACCGTCGTTCATTGTTCAGATGCACAATATAACTGTTTTGATGTTTAATGAACTGAAATGGCTCAGACTGTAAACAGGCAAGTGGAGTATAGGCTTCAGACATTGTTTTGTTGCTGAATGAGAGGCTTGTTTTTTGTACAACAGGAAGGCCGAATGAAGAATATGTCACCCACATTGCATGATATATACGCTCGTGTCTTGTTCGTAATTACACGCCTCACTGGATTACTTTGAGGTGACAGTCAGTTGTCAAAGAGAAAATGAATTATTACGTGGATTCGAGATTTGCATGTTGGAATTCCAAAAGCAGCCTAAAGGTCAAAAGCATTCATGCATGATTAAAGGCAGTCATGAGTGTCATTTGAAGGCCAGAAAGCATAAAATTATAATAGGAATGGTGCAGAAAGGTTAAGATTGTGCTTTTAGGTTATTTTTAGAGTGTATTATGAGTAAAATAAAGTTATTAGCTTAACAAATCATCAAATTTAGATGGATCACATACATTGCCTCATTGAAAATGCAGCTCTAATATTTACAAACGGCTTTGCATTAATCATATCAAATAGGCTGTCTCCCCCCCACCCCCCAAAATATCTACTTTCATGCTTTTGGATTTCTTCATAAATTTTCAATTACTGTCAGATTGCCACAGTGAGTAAAATATCACTTATGTACCCGCAGGCAATTTTTATTTTATTTGAGATTTAAACATGCCATGAAATTGCTTGACGAGAGCAGTTTTCAGTCTAACTGAAAGAGCAATTCTTGGTGAGATGTACGGAAGAGGTTGTCTAAACTATAAAATAAATAAAAAAAATAACCTTTGAGCTTTTATACTAAAGGAGGTGATTTCAGAGGCAGGCAATTCTCCTTCAAGAGGATATTTGATTAAAATAAGCAATACACACTTTTAAAAGAAGATATTTAAAAAAAATAAGCTGAAAACATCTAAACATTGACTTTAATAGTTGGAAAAACTAATCCTATGGAATCAATGGTTACAGGTTTTAATCTCTTTCTCAAAATATCTTCTTTTGTGATCAACAGAAGAAAGAAACTCATAAAGGTTTGGAACAATTTAAAGGAGAGTAAATAGTATATTTGAGGGCCCTTTAATTTTACCAGTTTTATGCAAGTTACATTTATTTTGTTATTTTCTTATTAGCTGTATTTTTAAATTATTCCCACAATTAAATAATTTTTTTCCCATTTCAGTTCTCTTTTAAATTGAATTTAAAAAAAAATATTAAATTTTTTATATACACAGTGGAGGCTCTAGCTTAAATGACACCCTGGGTGAACCACCCCATGCAAGCATCTATCCCCCATCTATCAAGCATCTATAGTTCTTTTATTTAGTTTAAGCCATTTTTTTAGGTTAAGCCATTTTTCACAAAATTTAGTAAATCGTCAGTGTTCTTCAATTCATTCATTCATTTTTCTTCAGCTTAGTCCTTTATATACCAGGGGTGGCCACAGTGGAATAAACTACCAAATATTTCAGCATTTGTTCCCGCAGCGGATGATCTTGCAGGAGCCCTTCTGACACCGCTCTTCTTCAAACACAACCCATACACACCACCAAAAAATCCCCAAATATTCTTCCACCCATCTGCAACACAATTCATATAGAATATTTTTTCTTTTTGTCCTTGATGTATGGTAATATTAAAGTTCTGCTTGTTCACATTATGCCCATAATGTCGTCCCCCACTGTGGTGGGTATATCTGCAGGGGCTCCAGATAACGCTTTACAAGAAAACACAGCTTCTTCAACTCAGTGGTTTGCAGGAAACAGGGAAGATAATGTCTGTAAAGCTTTGTCATTGTTGGAGCAGATGCTCTTGCTGTACCGTAACACCCAGGCTGTCTGTTAACACAGCACGACACAGAACGAGAGGAAGAGCTTGCTGCCAAACATGCTTCCTCATTTGCATTGCACTGACAAGCAACATATTACACACCGTTTCATGCATTTGCAATGATCGATGGGCTTTTTACAACACTGATGAATAATGAGTAATGACCAGGCAAAACTGAAATCATTTCTAATTAGTGTCAAACGTTATGCTTTAAATCTGACTAAATTAAAATGTGTGACTTTTAGGTAATGTTTGTTAGCTTTGAGTTCAATCTAATTTTTATAGCCTACTCATTAACATTGACAAAAATTAACTATTTAACTCTTTTCCCAAAAGGCTTTGTTTTTTTTAAGTTGCCAGCCACCGCCATCATTAATGAAGATTTTTACCTAAATTTGACGACTCTCAGAATATATATCAAAATCAAGAACTGAGCTTTTGTTTAAACAAGTCTTTGATTCTATCTTATATAACAAATAGTCAATCTTTGAGATTGTGTGTGTTTCTGTGTGTGAAAAACAAAATACATATACAACCAGATCACAGAGACTGATCATTTCACTGTGGCAAGGCCTGATTTGAGGTATAACTCTTGTTATAACAAGTGGTTATTTGAGTTACTTCCCCATTCAGATGCTGATTTGAACTGCATCAGATCGTCTTCACAGTGTCAACATGCCTACATGCATTGAGTTGCTGCCATGTAATTGGCTAAATAGAAATTTGTGTTAACAAGCAGTTAGACAGGTGTACCTAATAAAGTGACCGGTGAGTGTGGTTTTTACAATATATATGCAGAACTTTACTTGTGGACACATTTCTGTCATGTACAACTTTTGCATTTTTGTAATATGCAAAAATGTTAGCAAATCACACGAGTGGGCATGTACTTCTGAGTCTTCAATCGGTCATGCCTATTCAAATGGTGTTTTCTGACGAGAGGTTGAAAACAGGACAGAAAATAACCTTTCCTTTTACAATTATGATGTTTATTCATGTAAAAAAAAATTGTTAACTTGTTAATTGGGAGATCATTCAAGACCAGTTCATGAAGAATATTCCATACATGATGAACATTCAACTTTAATAGATTGTTATGAGGGAATATTAATGGAGGAGACTGGGTTTAGTTGTTAAGTAGTTCTTCCACTCAAAAATAAATGCAAGCTTGAAGACTGAGGGCTTTAGCAGACTAAATTACAGAAGAAATCCGATACAGTGCATCACAAAGAAAAAGTCAGTTATTTTCACAGGAAGTTGCAGATTTAGAACATTAATGACAATAAAGTTAACAAAAACAGATCTATAACATCCACTTAGATTTGAATGTATTTTCATTTCAAGCTAACAAAAAAGTTGAATTGTTCTAGATTACTCGTGCTGCACTACACATTTTGATCAGTAATTGGATCACTGATCTTAATACCATGTGCAAACAGGTTCATAGAGTGTAACTGCTAATGACTATTTGTTTTTTCCCTAATAAATTTCTATTCTTTGCAAGGGCAGGAAAACAGGGGAATCAGCTAGCAGTTATGTCAGTAAAGCGTGAAGTGTTCTCATCCAATTAGCAATGAAGGTGCTGTAACCTCTCCCCTTCCTTCATTAATCTGTCAAGCAATTACCCTGCAGCTTTGGTCATGCAGCCAGTGTAGGTTGACACTATTATGCTGCTATTCTGGTCAGGTCAGGAATATCTGCTGTTTCTGTATCGGCACACAGATGGCACAATGTGTTTCATTTATTGCTCTGGGGATGAGAAATAAAACTATTCTATTCTATTCTATTCGATTCTATTCTATTCTATTCTATCCTATTCTATCATTTCAGAGCGTTTGTCTGCAAGTCACCAGTAGGTTGTTACAAAATTATTCACTGAATCAATCTTTATAGATGTAAAGGGCCAAATGCAATAACAACATTTCAATGAATAAATTTATATAACAGTTCTGTCTAGTTCTTGAATCTGATTGGCTGAGAGTCATGCAATATTTCTGCAAATAACAGCACTAGAACAGCCTCTTCACCCTGCACCCTTGTGTATTACTCCACCCACATACAGCGACAAGCAAAGAACACTCTACAGTTTGACAAATATTGTTGCTGTTGGACAACATAATGTACTTTTGAGGCTTTTTAAGTCAAGAATGTAGTTTTTTAGATTGCAACTATTTAGTTTATTTATAAGGATAGTGCCTAATTTTAAACATTTATAATTTGGAGCATCGGATTCAGTGCATCGACCGCCGTTAGCCTGTCTGAGCAGACCTAAGAAAGTGACGGTTGACATTCTGCCACAAGTTGGCGACAGAGACAGCATAACAAGTAGGGGAGGAAAAAATAATTTTCTCGGTGTAAATTTCAAACTACAGCTGAACAAATCATTATAAATCAGGTAAGTGATGTTCTCAGTCGATCTCTTTCTTTTGTATTTTGTAGTGCTGTATCTATACCACAAAAACTATAGTGTTTGCTTTGCTCTGGCTTTTTCAGGATTAATTATTGTGAAATCCTGATTGCAACAGAGAAACCTGGGAAATCTCGGTAGATTGAGGACATTTCATGCCGTTTAGCCTTATAATCTGATGTGATGCAAAATGTGATCAATGTATTGTGAGCAAAAACTACCTGTTTTGTCATTACTCTAGACATTAAGCTAGAGAATGATTCAAATACTAGCTCTAAAGTGGTGTTTGTAAACTGGCAACAGTTTCTGCTGTTCTGACAGTCAGCTGCAGATGTGAATCAATGGTGGAAGAAAATAGTTCTTCATACAAAAGGGTTTTTGAGAGTCTCCGTGTTTGATTTTCTATTTTATACACACAATTATGCTGTAGAACTGTTGTATAAACACAATATCACACGAGTAGCAGTGTGAAATGGCTATATATCAGCAGCACAGGTGGGGGGCACTAAGGCACTCAGCCTGCGGGCTCGAGCCAATGCACACCTCGCACCAGTGTCAATATGCAGCCATATCACACTGCCACTTGTGTAATATTGCTCATTTATACAATCAATAATTCCGTGAAAAAAAATAGATATATATTTTAAATAAGCTAATCATGTTTCAAAAAAGGTTTTACAAAATAACATTTGTTGGAAGGCATGAGAGTAAGTAAATTTACAGCAAATATCCATTTTCAATGAAAAACTCAAATTTCCCTTTAACTATGAATTACATACTTTTAGTGCAAGGTTTTGTAATGATTTGTAGACATGATTCCCTGTATTTGTAGCTATCAGCTGCAACATGTACTTATAATGGACAGATTGGTTTTCACACCTCTCTCTTTTAAAACCCCAGTCCCCTCAAGCTTGGGCCCTGCAACACAAACAAGCTCATCCAGCACAGCGACAATTACCACGGTGTCAGAAAGACACATAATAATCATGTAAATTAGCCAGTGCTGCTGGACTTGTCGTAGCAGTTATTTGCCTCCGTTAACACCACTGAGCGGAAAAGTCTATTATCTTCCCAAGCCAAAAAGGCTCCCGGACAAACCGTGGCACAAATAGCGTGTTTTCTATAAAAGACATGATGAAAAAAGATGAATTATTGAAAGCATATTAGCATGTTGGATAAAGCTCAAACAGATTTTGTCCGCACCTGCAATGAAAACTTTCTTCATCCTGCAAAAGAATGCAGCACACACTGTCTAATGAATAATCATCTGCTACTAATGTCCTCTGCAGGGAGTCTGGAATAATAAAGCAAAGACAGGACAGTGAAAATGAGATACAATCTAATTAGGGCTGATGTTGAAATCTGACACATCACCTGTGATCCAATATCCATAATTTCAATAGGTTTTCATATGGACAAGGACAAGCGTGAGGGTGTCAGTCAATTAGAAAAACAGCACTCCAATGTAGGGTTGGGTATTGTTTTGGTTTTTAACTATATCGGAGCTACATCAATATTTTTAACATGGAACAGATGCCAAAGCAGTGACTAAACTGAGAACAGAAAAATTATGGATTACAGTAAAGAATGACTTTTAACTGAAATAAACAAAATAAATAAATAAATTGAACAATATATAAAAAGTTCAAAGTACAGTACACATACTGTAAAAACTCAAATTCACAATTAAACCTATAAGCCAAAAACCAAACTAGTCAAATTCAAAGTGGAATATATTATACACAGCAAAAAGGTGAATCAGCTTTGTCCTGGGACAAGAACAGTAACAGTTCAATACACATTTAGTTTTCAGGACAACTTTGAGGAAAGTTTTGATCCACATCAAATGTTGACTTCTGTACTGTAATGTTAAATAAAGATACAGTACAAAGTACACTACCTGACTAAAGTCTTGTCATCAATCCCAGTAGTAAGAGCAGCAAATAATAACTTAACTTCTAGTTGATCATTTGGGAAAATGGCAGAAGGTAGATTTTTCATTTGTTGAACTGCATCCTAATCATCACAAATACTGGACCCAAGACTCTCACAGACATCAGTCAAGTTTGGTGAAGGAAAAATCATGGTTTGGGAGATCTGCAGAGTGGATGGCAACACCAAAAGCCTGAGGTATCCCGTTACATTACAACACCTGAAGAGGGCAAATTCTTTAGCAGGATAGGCTGGGGTAGGAGGAAGGAGGAGGCATTAAATATTGATCTAAAGAATCTTGATGAATTCTGGGAGTCCTGCAAGAACGCTTTCTTTGCTATTCCAGATGGCTTTATTAATAAGTTATTTGAGTCATTGCAGAGATGTATGGAGGCAGTCGTCCAAGCTCATGGGAGTCATACACAATATTAATTCTTTTTCCACTGCATCATGACTTTATATTCTATACTGCACATAATTTCTGTTAAGTGACAAGACTTTTGTCTAAGCAAAGTCAGACCTTACTATCTTAATTGATTAGATCATTAAAAATCAAGGCATGATCATATGTTATTTTGGTAAAATAAGCATAATCCAAGGGCCTTTGCCTTTCATAGAAGCCACTTCTGATACCAAATTATCAAATAGAAGTCAAATTTTTATTTGCTATTCCTAAAACTTGGAAAGGCGACAAGATTTTTGTCAGGTAGTGTACAAACAGCAAAGTGTGTATTTTTGGCATGCAACAAACTAGCTTGACCAGCATTTCTTTGGCAGAAATATGAAAATATTTGCCGTCTCTGGCAAAAAAGACACTTCTCCTGACTTATTGCATGTCCTGGCCTATCATCAGATGCTTTGAAATGGAGTACATAATACGTTTTACAATAAATAACACATTGTGACAGAACGGTTATAAGCCAGACATGACACCTTCTAATTCACAGTGTATCATGTGATAATTTGCAGTGTCTGTGCTTTTTCACACAAGTTATGATCAATAAAAATGTCTTTGTACACGTTTAAAGCGCATTAGTTGAAATCCATTACTCCCTTCACTGTTGTTACTATTGTTGTTCTTTCTCTCCATTTCTTGACCAGCTATCAAAAAAGCAATGCTCCTGTTCAGTGCTGACGTCCTGTGATCAAATTTATTAAAAAAAACTTTTCAAAGTGCATACAAGAGCTGCTTATATGTTGTATGAGCATGTACAGGTTTAACAAAAATTACAAATTGCTACTTCCTGTGCTCCTGGTTTTAATTGACAGATTAGTTATTTAGTGGCCCATTTCCAATTAGTGGGACAATTTGGGTACAGTAAAGTATGAATTTATTTCCATTTCCACTTTCAATGGTATCAAATATAATGAATCTTTTTAGCACAACAGTATGGTAACAAAAGATTGGCGCTAGATTCAATGCTGAATGTTATTTATTTTACAGAGAACTGTGACCAGTGCTTGCATCAAGCCAGGGGAAAGACAATACAAGAAGTGCCAATTTTAAATACACAGCCAAAACACAAGACTGAAACAAAACAATGACAGTACGTAGTAATGAGCCATAGTCAACCCAAGCTGAAACAAAGCTTGTCGTCTACTTGTGACCAACAGCGGCAGAAAGAACAGGATCTGCTGTACAAGTATGTCCTTTATTGTATTGTGGAAAACTTAAGCGGTGCTGCTTGGTTTCTTTATTTGCGCGTTCTTGTTGCAAATCCACATTTGAAATAATGAACTTGGGTTTTGTCAAAGACACAATATATACATACAGCTTTCTTCACTTAAAAGGTCACACTTTGTTAATGATTGATTATAAAGCGTGTTTGGTATGCTGTCTCGGGAGAGAACCCTGAGTTCAAAAGTTTTTCGAGCCTGGGCCCGGAGTTTGAGCTCAGGTATGTCTCAAGAACCCCCCATCCTCCCCCCTGTTTATGGCTAATGACAAGTTTGGGATTGCTATGTAGAAATATACTAATTAAAAGCTTGACTATAGTGCCAATAACACATGTCTTAGGACTATGGGGAAACTCACGCGAAGCACTGGGATAACAAGTCAACTCCTCAGAGATACGTCAACTGTCCTGTTAAGGACTTGAACTAGTTATGTTCTTGCTGTGCTAACCACTGGGCCACCGTGCAACCCTATTAAGGCAAAGGAGGAGGAGTAGGGGGGAAGGGGGAATCTTCAAGGCGAAGACAACTGGAGAACAAAACTGATTGGCTATTTATAGTGAGTTAGGAATCATCTGATTGGTGAATCACGCATTAGCTAATGCGGGACCAGCTGTGGTAAATCATAAGCACGTGCTCCTCTCGAAATGAACTCTTTAACAAACTTCACTGAGTGAGAACATCATCAATTGCAACTTTCTGCCAAACACAACACCTACTAAGTATGGCCGCATTTACACTACATTGTTCAAGTGACTCAAGTCCGAATTTTTTCTCCCATGTGGCACTGATCGGATATGGCCCATGTCTGTGTAAGCAGGAACAAATCATATGGATTCCGATTTACTCAAATCAGATTCAGGCCTTGTTCACATGTGGAAATTTATCCGATATGAATCGGATCTGTGCTCTCGTGTCTGCAGTGTAAGCAGGTAGATCGGATTTTCACCTGTCAATGCCAGTTGGGCGTCATTATAAATCAAAACAAATGATGTCAAGCAGAGCTGCATGATTAATCAAAAAAGATCACAATCTCGATTTGACCCTACACTCGATTTTAATTCAGCTTTTCTACGATTCAGCCAATTATATTTTCAAGGTCAGGAGAGAAGCTTAAAGGGAGCTGCACAGGTCCTTACAGGAACATGAACACCTTTGAATGGCGTTAAAAGTGTCAAACACTGTGTTTATAAGATATAATTCACCCAGAAATGTAATTTCTGTCTCGTGTAATGATTTATTTGCGGCCGCAAAATCCCACATGAGCTGATCACGAGCTACCGAGAACGCGCGTGCGTGCACGTAGCACGCCAATGACGGCTACTTTAGTGAACAGAACCTGCATATGCTGTGAATAACAAGTTATAAAGTTGTAAATAACATTCAGTATGTTGCACAGAGCGTTAGAAAGAGAGCCGCGTTGAAAGAATGATTTGCATGCATGTGTGTTTTATCACAGTGACAGCAGCCATGAGCCGCACTGGAAAGTGAAAGTGAAACCTGTGCGCACATCATTTAAATGATCAAAACACATTTTACAATTATGATTACGACAAGCATTTGATACGTTTTTTTCTTTCATAGCTAACACTGTATACAACTTATATTCAACTTATATAATGTTGAATATAAAGCAAAAATGTCTAATTTTACCAGTGAAAACAAATGGTCTAATAATGCTGACAATGACAAATGACAAGCACATGTCTTAAAGATAATAATTCAACTTTATAATTATGAATAGTTGTATTCTGATGTCATCATTTTCCTGTGAATTAACAAACAGGACATATTGAAAAACTGTTCAAGTCCACCATAATGACTGTACAAAATGTAACATTTTAAGCAACAGTAGAGTTACATTTAGGCCTAATATTATTAGTGTTGTTTTACCATATCATCACTTTAGAATTATAAGGTTTTATCAGACATTTTTATCAAAATTTAGTTATTGACATATTCTTATTAAATGACAACTTATTGTTTACATTTTAAGACTTTAAAAATGCTTTAAATGCTGCACACATACTGTTTGCTATATGGATTGCAAAAACTTTGAAGCTCAATATCTTAAAATCATCATCTTAAAACAGGTCACTTTTAAAAGATGATGTAAGCAGGGCATCAAAAAAATCAGATACAGTCACAAAATCGGAATTGACCACCAAGATCTGCAGTGTAAATGCAGGCTAAGTGGCAGTGGAAATGCAGGCCACATCAGGGTGATTTGTAACAAACCAAACTGTACTGAACTGCTTATTGGTAACAAGAACTAAGTAAAATGAGCTTCCAAAACATGTATCCACTCTAGTACATGATGGTGTTAGCCATTTAATCGATTACTTCTTTTGGTGATTCTAAGGGCCAGTATCCACACGCATGCCGGTTCTAAGCCTGGATAAATGGGGAGGGTTAAAGCAAGCAATGGCAGACTACTCTGTAAAAAAAATTCACAAGAAATTGCTATGAAGCTCCAGGACATTCCAGTCATATACTGTAGGTTTTGGTATCCAACACTACTCCAACCTCATAGAGGTGTGTTGTTTTTTATCAACAGTGTGGACCACATCTGTTGACTGTTAATGGGAGTGTGCAGGGTTTCCATCAATCATCCAGAGCTGCACAGTGTCCTACAGTAGCATCCCTGAACAGCATCTGTGCTTCAGTAGCCAAACCTATAAAGGTTTTACGCTGGAAGACTTTCAAACTAAACTGGAGCCATGCAGGAACCACTGTGCATTCACAGGAGAAGCGCTTGGATTTGAATCAAAGAAATGTGTTATTGTTTTTTTTTTGTTCATTTTCATTTTTTCCTAAGCAAGATTAGCAATCACAGACGCACACTGAACGCCTCTGTCTAAGACCGAGGAGGAATCTGACATTTGAAGATGCCGAAAATTGGTTTGTTTACAGAACCACAATGATTTGGCAGACAGCAAAAACATGAGAACAAAGGCTGCAAAATGATAAACAAATATAGTACAAAGACAACATTTTGTCATCAAGACATTGAGGATTATCACCTTCTCGCCCAACATCATCTCATGACATGAAATTTTGGATGCAAATTGCTTCTTGGGAACGTTTCCTCCCACCATCCAAACACAGCAAGCTGCTTGACATTTCCCTCTGAGGGAAACCTGACGCTCGGCTTTAAATCAGCCCAACAATAACAGAAGAGCCCCTGTTCAGCTTTTATCTGGCACTAGTGATTCACAGTGATGGTCCGATAACATGCCGTGGCATTTAGTGGCCCTACGGCTCAGCCATGGATGCCAATGGTGGGCTGGAGGGCCTTCGATTTGCCTGCTGAGGTTAATACAAAGTGACAAGATTTTTTGTCTACATTCACTTGACACATTTCTTCTGCGCAGGGGTCTGTCAACACATCGACGTGACAGAATGACAAAAACAAAACCAGCCAAAAATACCCCCACAGTCTGGTTGCAAGCAGATTGACTGAGCAGAGCAAGATGATATAAGAGACCTTTAGAAAAACCTTTAAACCTCGAGATTCAAATGAAGAAATAAACATGCTTTATTCACAAAATGTAGATATGCATACTTGCGTAACATCCATAACATTAGAAGCAGCCAATTTACATAAGAATCTAAATAAGTTAATATTAAATTATTTTACTTTTAATTTCCATTTTTTAGATTTATTAATTTTTTCAAGTGGTTAAATTGAAATCTTTTATTGCTTTCATCTTAAACATGACATATCATTGACCTTATATTGTATAAATAATTTCTGATAAACGTAACATAGTTGTATCAAATGCTGTAGTCTTAAAAATACTAAGAATTAAATAAATATTTGAATAAAAAATAGATTTTTCTTTAGTATAATATAAAATATTATTGTAATTATTTATTTTAATTTAATTTAAGACGTAAAATGGTGGCTTTCTATTTCTATTAACAATAAAAATATATAAGTATTAATAATAAAACATTCACTTGGATATATTTAAAACAATATACACTCTATGCATTAATCATAAATTAAACATTTCTTTTAAAGTTGTTATATGTCATGTTTTAACAATAATAATCAATTATATTATGATTCTTATTATATTTATTGTACATTATTTATTCATTTATAAAATAATTTAGTACTTTATATTCTTGGCTTTTACTTTCGGTGATCTGCACATTAACTGCAGTGTTTCCAAACTTTCCAAGCCTCCTTTATGTCACTAAACATGTAATTGAAAATAAAAAGATCTTGAGTCTCCAACTTAGGAAAACAAATAAATCTATGCCAGCAACTAAAACAAATGATTTCAGATAAGGCTTCCACGCACAGTCAAATGTTTTAGTCTACATCTGATAACAACACAACAGAGCTCCGATAAAAGCATGACCATAATTTTTCTGTCACAGTGAACAAACACAAAACCTGTGGCAAATCCAAACCGATTTCTATCTCTCGGGGACACAGAACAGTCATTGCCAAACTAATAACTTACCAGTAAAGTCTGATAGCAATCTCTTTGGCTGGTACTTCAAGACTTAAATAATCATCTCCACACAGTCAAACTGTAAGAGATGCCATCCTGAGAGCAACTCATTTAAACTCCAAACTATCCTGACTCATCCTGACTCATTTCACAGAATATTTATGAAAATGTGATTTAAAAATCAGTCCAATATTGATTTATTAACTATTTTGAAGATAAAACATTGTTGCATAGTCTATAGAAACTAAGTTGAAAAAAAAAATAATAATTAAAATAAATCTGAAAAAAGCACATTTATTGCCAATAAATACCAAAAAAAAGCTCTAAATAATAATACATTTATTTAAAATTTTGAAGAAGAGTAATCAGGATTTTACCCATGTCATGATTCAGTAAATATTTACTATCAATACAATGTCTAGTGATAACAACATTTTTAATCTTTTACAGTGCAAATAATGATAATATAACACTATCTACATCAAAAAAGCAAGTTAAACGTTGCCATCCTGGAAGCACCATATTTAAACTCATTACAATCAAACAGGTGAATTGATAAAATACAATATTTTACAATGACGTCTAATTATCATCTTTAACAACATTTTTCATCTTTTACAGTGCACAAAATGATAATGTAACACTATTTACATTAAAAACTAAAGTTGTGAAACTAAACTGTGAGTGGTGCCATGCTTGAAGCACCATGTTTAAACTCATTACAATCAAAAAGGTGAATTGACTAAATTCACTATTTTACAATAATGTTTAATAATAATTTTTAACAAAATTTGTAATCCTTTACAGAGCAACATTTTTTTGGAATATAATATTATTTACATTAAAAAAGCAAGGCAAACGGTGAGTGATGCCATCCTGACAACATCATAGTTTAACTCAATACGATCAAAAACAAGAATTACTTCTATTAAACAGTTTACAAATTAACCAAATATAACACTAAATATAATACAAAAATATGAATCCTAAAAAAAATAAAAACGGAGTGTTGCCATCCTGAGAGCACCATATTTGAACATAATACAATAAAAAAGGTGATTTAATTGAATAAAATCTATTACAAAGTAACCAAATATAACACTAAATATAATACAAAAAATAAAAATACATAAAAACGCAAGTCAAACCGCAAGTGATGCCAATCTGACGGCACCATATTTTAAACTTAATACAATCAAAAATATGAATTAATTAAATAAAACATTTTACAAAGTAACCAAATATAACACTACATATAATACAAAAAATAAAAACAAAGCAAGATAAACTGAGTTCTGCCATCATGAGAGAACTATATTTGAACTGTGATTTATTAAATAAAATCTTTTACAAAGTAACCAAATATAACACTAAATATTCATTAATTCATTCAATTATTCATTCATTCATTTATTCATTCACTCATTCATTTTCCTTTAACTTAGTCCCTTCATTCATCAGGGGTTGCCACAGCGGAATGAACCACCAACTTATCCAACAAACTGTTTATGTTTTACACAACGGATACCCTTCCAGCTGCAACCCAGTCCTGGGAAATAACACTAAACATAATACAAAAAATATAAATACATAAAGCAAGATAAACTGTGAGTGTTGCCATCCTGAGAGCACCAAATTTGAACTTAATACAATCACAAAGGTGATTTAATTTAATAAAATCTTTTACAAAGCAACCAAATGTAATACAAAAAAATAAAAATACATTAAAAGCAAGTCAAACAATGAGTTCTGCCGTCCTGAGAGCACCATATTTTAACTAAATATGATCAAAAATATGAATTAATTTAATAAAACATTTTACAAAAGCAACCAAATGTAACTGTAACTAATACAAAAATATAAATGCATAAAGCAAGACAAACTGTGAGTGATGCCATCCTGAGAGCACTATATTTCAACTTAATATAATCAAAAAGGTGAATTAACTCAATAAAATCTTTTAAAGTAACCAAATATAACACTAAATATATTATAAAGCAAGTCAAACGTTAGGTGACGCCATCCTGATGCCATCACTATATTTAAACTTAATTAATAAAGTACCATTAATTAATACAAAATAAAACACCAAACATACTAATGTAAAAAAAAATCTACAAGTTACAGTAGTGATGCCACCCTGAATCAACTCTCCAGCAAATCTCATTCACAAAACCACCAACACAACAAGTCACAGAAGTCTAAATCAAGCAGAAAGCCATAATCAGAATTACCGGAGTCGTTGCGGTTGTACTCTTGACTGGAGATGAGAAAGAGGAACTCCTCACAGGTGTTGTGATCGAGCCGGGGGCTGTCCTGCGTACAGAGGTCAACTATGAGGGACACAGCCTTCTGACAGATCATGTCATGCCCCTTTCCGGCAGCACTCATGCTTCCTGACGCATCCTCTGTGTTACTGGCTCCTCCAGCCCGGATGCCAAACAACACCCACAGCGCCGCTAAAGCAACTTCAGTCTCTTATTGTTCCTCAAGTGCGCAAGAATGTGTGCGTCGCTTGTGCATTTCTATGGGTTTTATCGTGCAAAAAAAAGTGTGTGTGTGTGTGGTGCTTAATGATTCACTAACGCCTACAGGTATTCCAAAGACGGCATGATTGCATCACATTTGATCTCAGAATCCACGGATGACATGCAACAAATAGGGAGGGCTGTGATTATCCGAAGCCGAGCATCTGCCTTCTTTTGTGCATCTCTAATAAAAAAAGCCTCTCATTATGACCGTTGGGCTTGTTTTTCTCAGGTCGATGTGTCCCCGAGTGCTGAATTTGTCCTCGGAGATCAGAGTTCCCATGTGTGTGTATGAGAGAGAGCTGAGGGAGTCGTTTGTGTGCATGTCTGTGTGTGTGTTTGGACAGTTTGTGAGTCTTTAGTGACGCTTCTGTAGGGCAAATATGTGGAGCTTCATTACTGCACTTTTATGATGACTGTGATTATTTTTGGCGGTTTGCTGTTAACGGTGTTTACATGTTCACTGGCTGTGTGATATATATGGGGATTTTAATATGGGTGGAACATTCAGTCGGCGGTTGTATTTAAGGCACGCTTTAACTGAACTGCCAGGAGGAATCAGCGTTAAGGGAGATTTTACTGGGGAAAAAAAGAAAGAGATACAAAAAGATATAAGCATGAACAGATAGGGATAAAAAAACGAATGCACAAGTAAATTCTAAAATAACAGGACAACACAGTGTTTAGCAATTTTTAGTCTTTCATTTTATTTTTTCTGGGTTTTGTTTTTGTTTGTTTTATGGTTTAATATCAATGTATAAACCAAAAATGTGTTTGGTAAACTCTTATAAAAATTAAAATGGGAACATGTATTTTTTTAGTACACTTAATGATTTTTGTAAATTACACAGTATTTAACTGTAATATGAACTGTATTTTACTGTAGGACAGTTTTGCAGTATGTTACTGTATTTTATTTTTTCTGGAGTTTTTTTGCTTTGTTTTATGGTTGAATATCAATTTATAATCAAAAATGTGTCTGGTCAATCTATATAAAAATTAAAAATGGAAAAAAATATTTTCTTTTATACACTGTTAACGATTTTTGAAAATTACAAAGTATTTCACTGTAATAGGAACTGTATTTTACTGTAGGACAGTTATGTAGTTTATTGCTGTATTTTATTTTTCAAATTACACATTCATTCATTCATTTTCTATTCGGTTCAGTCTCTTTATTAATTCGGGGTCGGATTAAACCACCAACTTATCCGGCTTGTTTTACACAGCGGATGCCCTTCCAGCTGTAACCCATCTCTGGGAAACATCCATACACACTCATACACTACGGACAGTTTAGCCTTCCCAATATAACTATACTGCATGACTGTGGGGGAAACCGGAGCATCCCAAGGAAACTCACACAAATGCAGGGAGAACATGCAAACTCCACACAGAAACGCCAACTGACCCAGCTGAGGCTCAGACCAGTGACCTTCTTGCTGTGAGGCGACAGCACTACCTACAGCACTAACGTGTCGTCGTAAATTACACATTACAGCTCATTTACTTAATAATTTGAAGGCATTGGATTTATTTACTTTTTCAACTAAACACTTTTTACAGTGTAAGTTAACTTAATATTATTTTACAAATTTAAGTGGATTGAACATAACACAATTAAATTCTCCCCCCAAAATATTTGAGTTCTGTTGATTGAATTCTGTTGTTCCAGCTCATTTTAAATATATAGTTTGAACATATAGTTTATAAATATATAGATCTAACTTCCTGCAGAGTTTAGCTCCAACCCTTATCAAACACAAGTAAACCAACCAAGGCTGTGTTCCACTTCAATTACACACAAGCACTCGCAAACTTTGCTTCCCTTGTTCCGCCAGGGATCCCCTGCTGCCATTTTAACGTGCGTTCCACTTTGTCAAGTGAACAAAGGACATTTACATGGACCATACCATTTAAATATGAAGCGAGTCTGCTACATACAGTATGTCCACTCTAGCACCTACAATGAATTGTTTTTTTTGTTTTTTCAGAATTGTTGCAAACAACCTAAATGTGCTTAATGTAAACAAACAAATAAAATTTAGTAATGTTTAACTTAATTTGTTTGTTAAAACTCAACCAAAATAGATTGGTTGCAACAGCAAACCCAATGAATCCACTTCAAAACAGTGTAGTTTCCAAGTGTTCAAAGGTGTAGGGCATTTCATTGAAACCCATTCCACCAGTAATGGACACTTTTGTAATGTAATCAGTGACGTATATCTGAGAGAAAGAGACAGGGGAAAGTTAGCAAGTGAAGAGCATAAAAAAATTGGACTGGCATGCGGTCTGAGTGAGATCTGAATGAACACTTGGTAAATAAAGACAGGTGTGTTTGATCAAGTTTGCAGCTGAACTCTGCAGGATATTAAATCTCCAGGAACAGAACTGAGCACTGCTGTAGAGATTAAACCATGCATATTATATGTACAGTTAAAGAATTATTAGCCCCCTTGAATTATTAGAGCCCCTGTTTATTTTTTTCCCCTAATTTCTGTTTAACGGAGAGCAGATTTTTTTCAACACATTTCTAAACATGGTTGCTGGTTCGAGCCACGGCTGGGTCAGTTGGCATTTCTGTGTGGAGTTTGCATGTTCTCCTCATGTTCGTGGGTTTTCTCCGTATCCTTCAGTTTACCCCACAGTCCAAACACATGCTTTACAGGTGACTTGGGTAAGCTAAATTGTCAGTAGAGTATGTGTGTGAATAAGTATGCATGGATGTTTCCCGGTGATGGGTTGCAGCTAAAAGGGCATTTGCTGCGCAAAACATATGCTGGATGAGTTGGCGGTTCATTCCGCTGTGGTGACCCCAGATTAATAAAGGGACTAAGCCAAAAATAAAATGAATGAATGAATGAAAAACTCAAATAAATATATAATGAAATAAATTCACTTAATTATTTTATATCATCATTCCATCCTTATTTGAACATTTTATTGTATTTCTTAGGGTCTAAGTTTTAATTGAAACAGACACATTTCAACTGTAGTACTTTTATGGCTTTCTAGAGCTTGCAAGCCTAAATCAAATGCAAGTAATATTGTGTTAATACAATGTAAGAACAAATTATAAATGAGAAACAAATAGTATCTATTTATGAGAATATTAACACAAGGTAAATATTTCGACTTGAGGAAACTAGACTACTTTTAACCACATCCCATATCAGCATTCCAGTAGCACTGTAAACCTGTTTTAGCCATGGTGTTTTCCTCTAAGCACACAGGGTTACACAGGTGCCCCATAAACTGTTTTTGTCTTTCTGCATCATTAGATTGTTATTTCTTGTGGCTGCACTGATGTGATTGTGAAAAGCGAGAGGTGACAGGCGTTAGAGACTCTTCTACAGAGGTGACACTGCAGTTATTCATGCTCCATGTCCATTCCTCTCCTCCTGCAACTCAGATCAGTCCATGATTTACACAATCTCATCCTTAATACACGACAACTACACCTTTTCATTACAGGATTAGACAATAAAGCTTTCAGACAACAGGCCTATTTCACATTAATAACCACAGGCTAATCAAAAACTGAGTGGCTTTGATTACAATCAACAGCGGATTGTTGATTAAATGTTTGTGTTGTGATGTTTTATCCTTCAGATTTCCATAAACTTATGAGAAATTGATAACATTTAGAGCAAAAATTAATAAATAAAAATTATTCATTCATTGATTTTTGGGGGATGTTGCTTGTACAAATAAAGCTAATGAAGCTATGGGTCCTGCTTGCACCTGCTTTCAATAAATAAAAATAATAATAAAAAACAGACTCAGACATAAATCATAATCACAATACTTATCCAAGTCTCATGACTCAGCTTCTTTGCTGAGGATACATTGCTTTGGCTATTTTTATAGGATATTAAAGTGATAGTTAACCCAAAATTCTGTCATTATTTATCATCCTTGGCTAGTTTCAAACCCGTTTTTTTCCTTAAGTTAAACACAAAAGAAAATATTTTGAAGAAAGCTGAGAACCTGTAACCATTGACTTCCATAGTATTGATTTCTCCATGTCAATGGTAACAGGTGTTCCGTTTTCTTCAAATAAATTGTTTTGTTCAACTGAAAAAAAAGAAAAAGAAAAAAAAACTAAAAACAAACTGAAACCAGACTAGAACAAGAGTGAGTAAATGATGACCGAATTTTTGGAGTGAATTACCTCTTTGATACCATTGCACATCAGATGAAGTAAAACTGAACAAAATTTTAAACTTTAAGGATTGACCCAGCTTTTATTGCAGAGTGCATAGCATGCTAGAAAACTGTCTATGTCATATTTAAAAGGATATACAAACAGCTCAAACAACGAAAAATAAGGTCAAGAATATTGGTGTGACTCTGGAGTCAGATCTGAGTTTTAATAGTCATGTCAAAGCAATTAGTAAATCAGCATACTATCATCTCAAAAACATTGCAAGAATCAGATGCTTTGTTTCCAGGGAAGAATTAGAATAACTTGTTCATGCTTTTATCAGCAGCATGGTGGATTACTGTAACAGTCTCACGGGCCTTACCATAAAGACAGTCAGACAGTTACAGCTCATACAGAACTCTGCGGCAAGGATTCTGACCAGAACCAGGAAATCAGAGCACATCACACCAATCCTTAGGAATTTACACTGGCTCCTAGTTACATTCAGAATAGAATTTAAAGTATTATTACTGGTCTATAAATCACTAAATGACCTAAGACCTTAATACATTACAGATATGCTTACGAAATACAAATCTAACAGATCACTCAAATCTTTAGGATCATATAAACTAGAAATTCCAAGAGTTCAGTCAAAGCAAGGTGAATTGGCTTTCAGCTACTATGCCCCTCGCTGCTGGAATCAGCTTCCAGAAATGATCAGATGTGCTTCAACATTAGGCACATTCAAATTGAGACTGAAAACACATCTGTTTTTGTGTAAATGTGTGTACATTTTTATTTTTAATTAATTTCAGTAATATTATTGACTAATTTGAAAATGTTCATATAATTTATGTACAATACAGTTTGTAAAGTAATATATTCTATCTTTTAGTAGAAAACAATGAGATGTGCTTTGTTTACTAAATAAGTAGATCTAATTGGATTTGCATTGTAAAAATAAAATAATTATTTATTTATAATTTATGTATTCATTCATTCATTTTCTTTTAGCCTTAGTTTTGTTAAATTTAGTTCGTAAAAATGATTTAAGTTAACTTAATCGATTTGTGTTGGGACAACATGAAGGAATTGTGTGAAGACAGCATTTTTACACTGTGTATGTGAAAGTCAGGTTGTGTTGACCTTAGTGCTTTAAAATATTGGTGTATGACATAAAAAAAACAACAACAGTAATTTGCGATAAAATTTACAAAGATTTTACATTTCTACAGTACTTTTAACGGTTTATTTATGGCAACCACAGCTGCCATTTCTTTTTACCGTCAATTTTACGAACCTATTTTTTTACAGTGTACTGTTCTCCTTTCAAATATTGAGAGCTTGTACACCGAGACTAATAACCACGCACACTAAATTAACTTTGACTGAGGCACTGGATGACCCGCTTAGAGCCGCACACCAGACACGCACATTCGCATGCTATTTAAAATGAAACCATTCAGATGGTGCTCTGTGGCGCAGCAGAATCATGAAGTGTCTCGAACCCTGGCAAGGCGCCTCGGACAACCGCGGACTTGAAGCGCCGTTGTACCCTGATAGAAACCCATGTTTAGAATTATAAAAATGTATGGCGCTGCGTGGCGTGATGCTGTTCATTGCTGAGCGGCGCTTCTGGTGTGCGACCTGCAGGCAAGTTTGTTATTTTATTTCCAATGGAGCGACACTTACGTGAGGCAAAGGCGCTCGCACTTTACAGCAGCACCTTGTTAAGATCACACTCACAGGGAGCTTCTGTGACCTCGAGAAATGCAAACAGCTGAAGTTTGAGACAGAAGCAATGAAAAGTACACTAGTTTGCAAAACCACTCACAAACAAACTAAGTTACAAACAATAATTCTGATTAGAGTGATTATGTGGTGAATCTTGTGTTGAGCCCAATGAGCCTTGCATCTAAAAATAGAGCAAGGGTGTTCCTTTAGTGATATCGCTTTGAACCACTCGCTGAAAATGGCGGACGTGAAACGACAAACTGAGTATTAGGTGACGCGTGACGCGATATTGGGTTGGGGGGACTCCTACGTCAAGTTGCGGTCGTTCTGAAAACCGCTCCAATTGGTCCACCGTTTTTATGTTGTTAAATTGAAAAAAAAAAAGGACTGGGTGTGTTTATATCACCCTAATATGACGGTCTATACACTATACCTACACACATGTCTGTCCAAACAGCTTGAAAAGTAGATTTTTCCCCATAGGTGCCCTTTAACTAATCTGTTCCTGTTTAAAAACTAAAGCCAATTTATCATCACCAGTAAAAAAATATATTTTTAATATCTGGATAAATGGCCCATTTTCGCTTTTGACTTAAAAATCACCCCACATTCCACATCAATGTCCTTTTTTTTGACTCAATAATTTTTATAGACTTGTAGCTTAAAATTAAGTCCAAGAGTTTGGAGTTTGTCCAAGTGGAAATCAGAAGTGATGAGTCTCAAAAGTGACAAAGCCATACCTGCAGGTGCCAGAGCTCTCACGCTGCCTGTCACATGGCATAAGAGGATGCTAACTCAAATCCTGCTAAATCAAGCAGTGTTTAATGGTGCAGATGGAAGACCTCGATGTATTTCTAAATGCACAATGTACTTTCTTCATATGAAACTAGAACTTTTTTTTTCATTGTATTAACGGGAGGTGAAAATGACAGCAAATATAACCCCAGCTCGCAGGAAATGTGTTCAATCCTAAACGAAGCTTACAAAGCAGTAACCTATTGGAATTGCAATTTCTCCATCAGCTTCATAAATCTCAGAGGAAGCAGAGGACATGAGGGCAGCGGTATCACTCAGAGCCATCGTGTCATCTCCTGCAAAGCATTGTATTTTCAACACAGCGCTTCCATTACTGTTGTACAAGGGCATTTCTGAAAGGTTACATTTAAGAATATAAAACATGAGGCGTCTACATGTTGAACCCTGTAATCAAATATCTCGGCCTGAATGCTAATTATTCTCTCTTAATAGAAACCTCTTGGAAGACAGAGCATTTTTCTAATATAGTTTGTCATTTCCAGCTGTGGCTAAGAGTAATGGATTGAATAAAGCTTTTTTCTCATTAAACATTATATACTCAAGTGAATGGTTTAATCTGAGGGAGATTTATTAAGAGTATATTAATAAAATTTAGCATTTTATTAGTAGGATATTAGTAAGTATTTTATATAGTAATATAATATTTTACTTATACAGGCACATTCATGTTATCTATAAAATAATAATACACAATAATACATGAATCAATGCTTAATATATGCTATATAATATATACATTAATGCTTAATATACATTTTGTATAGAATACATAATGAAATGTGATAGACAATAAATAATTAATTTTCTTTTCAGCTTAGTCCCTTTATTAATCAGGGGTCGCCACCTCGCCAACTTATCCAGCATATGTTTTACGCAGTGGATGCTCTTCCAGCGGCAACCCAAAACTGGGAAACACCCATACTCTCCTGCTTTTACACACATACACTACTGCCAATTTAGCTTGTTTAATTCACCTATAATGCATGTTTTGGACTATGGGGGAAACCCACGCAGACACGGGGAGAACATGCAAACTGAATGCACACAGAAATACCAGTGACAATAAACATACATTTGAAAATAAACTAAAGTTAAAATTAAAATGTATTTATATTTTAATATAATGTATTATGTTTTATATAATATATAATGTTTTTTCATATCTTATTATAATTATTTCTTTTTTTTAATTATGTTGAATTATTATTCTAAATAAGCATATATATATATATATATATATATATATATATATATATATATATATATATATATATATATATATTTAATATCTGTTTATTTTTTTCCCCAATTTCTGTTTAACGGAGAGACAATTTTTTCAACACATTTATAAACATAATAGTTTTAATAACTCATTTCTAACAACTGATTTATTTTATCTTTGACATGATGGCAGTAAATAATATTTTACTAGATTTTTTTCAAGACACTTCTACAGCTTAATGTGACATTTAAAGGCTTAACTAGGTTAATTAGGTTAACTAGGCAGGTTAGGGTAATTAGGCAAGCTATTGTATAACGATGGTTTGTTCTTTAGACTATCGGGAAAAAAAATTAGCCTAAAGGGGCTAATAATTTTGTCCTTAAAATTTAGTTTTAAAATTAATAACTGCTTTTATTCTAGGACAAATAAAACAAATAAGACTTTCTCCAGAAGAAAGGAAACATATTCAGACATTCTATGAAAATTTCCTTGCCCCGTAACATAATTTGGGAAATATAAAAAAAAATAAAATCAAAGGGGGGCAAATAATTCTGACTTCAACTGTATATACACACAAACACAAACACACACACACACACACACACACACACACACTTTGAAACCTGACATAAAACTAATGATTAATATATACTGTAAATATTCATTTATTTATTCACTTTCCTTCACCTCTATTTCAGAGGCAGAGCGAACTGAACCGCCAGCTATTATGGCATATGTTTTACTCAGTGGATGCCCTTCCAGCTGAAACCTAGTACTGGGAATATATTAACATCAGTTTATGACAAATTTTATTTAATATAAACATTTATTCAAGACTATATATTAACTACTCTAGTAGACTAAGTCAATTTGACAACTGACAGCTAAATGTAGATTTAATAATGTAGTATTTATACAATCATTAGTATAATCATTCATTTATTTTCATTGAGAAAATAGTCCCTTTACAAATGAACCGTCAACTTACCCAGCATGTTTTACGCAGCGGATGCCCTTACAGCTGCAACCCAAAACTGGAAAACAGCAACGTTTTTCCTGTGAGGCGATACTGCTAGCCACTGCGCCACCATGACGCCTATCATTAGAAAATTGTATTCATCTATAAAACAAATATTTAAAATAAACATTACTCATTAATTAAAATAAATAGACGGAATATGACAGCTGCATACATGCATAAACAAACCACTTTGATGCCATTTACAATGAAATTACCCAACTACCACAATAAAATAAAGCTACTAGAAAGACAAAATTTGAGTCCAATAATTCCATTAACAAGTATAGCGTGAAATGAATCAAAATCACATTTACATATTTTAAAATGAATGCTGCATGGCGAGCAGCGAGTGCAACCGGTTATTTCCTTCTCCAGCATAGTGCTTTAATGAAACGGGTTGCACACAATCAACCTTTTGATAACAGCAAAATGAAAGAGAAGAAGATAAATCCATGGCCAACTTTGATTTAATCCAACAGGAGATCACAGAGACGAGTGGAATGCAAATGATGTGGTGCAAGCTTTTTACAGAGGACAGAGCCTGAATATCACTCTCAAACACTCAGACTGAGAACAAACTCTGCTCACCTGTGGCTCCATTTCACAAACAGCTCAACGCTTTGATGTTTAGTCACATTAATTTGTTTTACATACAAAGTTGATTTTGTTAGAAGTTTTCTTTCAGCTCTCAGTCTAGTGTTGTCAACATTTGCTCATTAAGGCAATTGATAAATGTTTTCAGTTTAACGCAGTAAAACAAAATTAGGCAATTGACCCTATGGTAAGCCCTTCCACATTCAGCCCCTTCCAATTTTAGATCAGCCAATAGCAGTATTAGTTCCACATGAACATGAACTTTCAGCGACAAAGAAATATTGGAAGATTCTTGTTTTTATGGCATGTATCCTACACAATTAGTAACACAATGTGCCTGGGATCCTTGTAATTCAGTATCCTGAGAGGAATTGATTTCATTCTATTTTTTTAACTCAAACAAGTCAACTTAACATCCAGAAGATCAACAACTACATTTGATCTAGGAAGTTGAGGTAATGCTTTTAACCCCGCTAACATCACCTTAAGTTATTCATTCACAATTGCTATGTAGTAACACATCCTCTGCATTTAGCTTGCATCTATTAGTGCATAAACAGGCCTGAATGTTTACTGTGACCAGTATATTAAGCTTATCCAACTTACATTGCAATTTTTAAACCCAAATAAATCTCATCTATCATATACCAACGCAATCTCACAGCAATTCGTAACTTTTTGATTTAGTGGCTAATTCGTATGAATTCGTATGATCTAATTCGTACAATTTAGTATGATTTGCTCATCACGGTTGGGGTTAGGGATGGGGTTGGGTGCCACACCTCCATTTAAAAATTGTACATTTTCATATCACTGAACTCGAATTTGTACGAATTAGCCACTAAACTGACAAAACGTAAAATACTTACGTTTCCTCGTGAGATCAGGCTTATTTTACTGTATAGACCATTTTATGATGGTGATGTAAAGAATAACAATGGTCCTAACGTATTTCCTGGTTTACATTTTTCATTTCGAAAGCTTCCAAGATTTGCCTCTTGTTACAGTTATGAAATAGCTTGACAACAAGCAGGAAATGTTTATGGGAAAATGACATAACCATATAAAATAGTCTATATTAAAATTGTCTCTCCATAGCATATTTAAACTATTAGTTCACCAAAAAAGAAAAATCTGTAATTAATTACTCACCCTCATGCAGTTCTAATCCTATGAGATCAATGTTCATATTTGAAACATAATTTAAGATATTTAAGATGAAATCTGAGAGAATTCTCATTTTCTATAGTCTCAAGATGTTCAAAGTCCAGAAAAACAACCAAAACACCTGTAAATACTACTTTGTTCACCTATATTTTTTCTCCCATGTCAGGTGCATGTTAACTATGGCCAGTGCAGCTTATTTGTCTTTAGGGTCAGCAGTAGAACACACAAGCATTATACTGCCTGGACTTTAAGCTTGTCAAGAAAGTTGCTTTGTATTGTGAATTAGAGAGGTCTCAGATTTCATCTAAAATATCTTAACTTGTGTTATAAAGATAAATGAAGGTCTCATAGGGATTGGAACAACATGGGTGTGAATAATTAAAAACAGAATTTTAATTTTTGAGTGGACTAATCCTTTAAGTCTTACTTGAATGCTCCTTGATGAGTCAACCACAATAACTAAGCATTGTGGGGCTTACCAATAGGGCAATTACTAGAGGGGCAGAGCTAGGGTTGGCCACCTTATTCACAATTCTGCTTCCGTTCTGCTTTCATGACAAGAAATGCATTTATTTAGACATATGGCTCAGTCAAACAAGCATGAAAAAGCTACATGTGATGAGGGACCTTCAGTAAAACAACAGTGAACGGCTGTCAGAGCGATGAGAAAACACATTTCCTGAGCTGTCAGCCATTATAATGTAGTGTCAAAGCATGTGCTCTTAAATTACACTCATAAATACAGTGGCACATGTTGTAATATAAAAGCGCTACCATACAGTAATAAAGCACAAATGAAATGAACATGCATCATTGGTATTTTGTCAGTGAAATCATGAAGTGACCAAAAAAGAAGTATTTATAAGACACATTTAAGAATATGGGCTCTATTTTGATGGTCCATGCGCAGAGCGCAAAACGCAGGGTGCAAACGCTTTCAGGGCGTGTCAGAACGCATTTTTGCTAATTTAAGGACACACTGTAAAAAAAAAAGTTGAGTAAACTTAAAATAATTAGGCAACCTATCACACATAGCTTTTTGAGTTAACTCAACAAACAGGGTTTGAAGACCAGTGAACTCAAAATATTTTGTTGAATTCTTTAGTTCTCTGAACAAAAAGTATCATGTTCACCCAACAAGATATTTTTGTTTGCTGAACAAAAAATATCATGTTCAACCAACAGGATATTTTTGTTTGCTGAACAAAAAATATCATGTTCATTCAACAAGACATTTTTGTTTGCTGAACAAAAAATATCATGTTCATTCAACAAGACATTTTTGTTTGCTGAACAAAAAATATCATGTTAACCCAACAAAACATTTTTGTTTGCTGAACAAAAAATATCATGTTCAACCAACAGGATATTTTTGTTTGCTGAACAAAAAATATCATGTTCAACCAACAGGATATTTTTGTTTGCTGAACAAAAAATATCATGTTCAACCAACAGGATATTTTTGTTTGCTGAACAAAAAATGTCATGTTCACCCAACAAGATATTTTTGTTTGCTGAACAAATATTATCATGTTTACTCAACAAGATCTTTTGTTTGCTGAACAAAAATTTTCACGTTTATTCAACAAGATCTTTTGTTTACTGAACAAAAATGATTATGTTTACCCAACAAGATTTTTTTAGTTTACTGAACAAAATAAAACAAACTGATTCATTATGCATTTACTATTAATTTTTAGGATTCAAATTAAATACACAAGAATAGTCAATTCACTTTTTTTTTATTTTTAACTGTGTTCAAATCACAATCCAAAACATTTGCATACAAAATCAGCATTTGACATTAGCCGTGTTTAGCATTGGGCTAGTTTGTACACAACTAGTACTGAATGTTTCCAGATTTGAAAAGATTGTACACTGCCTCAACATAAAATAACTGGCAAACTTACTAAAACCAAGCTATTAGTGTGTCTAAACACTCAAACCAGGTGAATATACAATCATCTAATCAGAGTAAACCCTAAAAGCCACTCCATTCATACAGTCTTTAAAGTGTACTGCACTTTTGTCAACAAAGTACATAAAGTCCAAAAACAGACCTCAAAACATTGAAACAGTGGCACATTAGGAAGTGGTCACGGGTCAGTTGCCGTTACTGTGTGGAGTTTGAATGTTCTCCCTGCGTTCACGTGGGTTTCCTTTGGGTTCTCCGGTTTCCCCCACAGTCCAAAGACGTGTGGCACAGGTGAATTGGGTAGGCTAAAATTGTCCGTAGTGTATGTGTGAATGAGTGTGTATGGATGTTTTCCAGAGATGGGTTGCAGCCGGAAGGGCATACGCTGCGTAAAACAAGTTCATTGCACTGTGGCGACCCCAGATTAATAAAGGGACTAAGCCGAAAAGAAAATGAATGAATGAATGAACTGAACTCTCGCAGATCATGTGCCACCAACCTCCATAAAACATGCTGAATCACTTAAAAAGTATATTTGAATTCTTTTGGGTGTTCCATATTCAGTCTATACAAGAGGCTGAACAAGTAAGCGAAGGCTGCAGGCAGATGTGTGATATCCTGAAGTACTATGGCCTCCTCCAAGATTTTAGCGAGGTTCATCACATATTGCAGGGATGCAGAAGTGCCATTATCATCTTCCACCACAGTGAAGATTCCAATCCTTTAATCTCTGGTGCTGTGGTCTTCAGGGTCCGTGTCCTTATAGGAGATTAAGTAATGGGAAAATTAATTGATGTGTAATATTAATTACTACTTATTAATGTTATTACTATTATGCAAAGAAAATAAAAACATGTAATACTTTCGTACATACAAACAGTAACACTTTGAATAGTCTATAATATATAATAATTGAACAATATATTGACAACTTTTTAATATTTAGCAATTTTTTAAACTTTTATTTTACATAAAATTGCAAAGATTTACTTTTATTTGATACAGTTTCAATTGTGAAAGTTGTTTATTGTCCTGTTTAGAATATAACTGAGCCTTTAATTGTCATTCATAAGGGATTTATAAAGCATAAATAGTCCTCACTTTAGATTAGGTCACAACTGGATGAAGTTAAGCTCATAAAGCATATACTAACATACAAAGTAACTATTATTACATACCTTAATATTAGGATATTTAAATGTTAATTTGAATAGTTTATTAATCGTGTACTTAAGCATTCTGAATGATCTTAAAAACACCAACTGACCAAATAACTGGTTTGTAAATAATGCAATACTTAAATTAGTAATACAAATGAATCATTAAAGTTAAAAAAAATACAATCATTGAGCACTTCATGTAGAGTTATGCTTAACAGAAAATAAATTAACTATTCGCTAATACTAAATAAATTATTTATAGCGTGCAGCTATTAAAAGTGTTACCAAGCAGACTAATAAATGTAGAATAGGGTATGAAAATGGGTAACTTACCAGACATATCTTGAGAAAGCAAGCAGAATTTTTACGAAAAAAAATTGGCAATCCCTCAAGAGCTGCTCTTTCTCGATCGGTGACAATATCAGTGACCTAAAGGAAAGTCATTTACAAAGGGTGTTTTACAATCTTATTGTTTTGTAAGTAAAAATGTACTTAGTACATTTAAATGAGTATAGTATTTTATTCATGCTGTTGAAAAAACACATGGCTTTATTTTTAAAAAAGAATTTTGTGGTTTCCATACAATGGAATTTGATAATGGTTGTGTTGGCAAATTTAGAAAAATGTTTAGTTTCATGTGACAATTACTTTGAGTTAAAAACTACAGCTATTATTTTCTATTTTCCTCTTTGAATGTATTCATTTGAAATGGTCACTCAAAACAAGTGAAACATCTGTTATTTATCTTACTTCCATCTCACAATCAAAACACAACTTGACACAATTAAAATTAATGCAAAAGGGCTGGACAATTAAATTGTTGCAATTACGTTTTATTAGACTGTATTACCTGAGCATGAAATTCTTGACAGGACAAAATATGTTGCACATGTTAAAAACATCAGACGGGTGTATAAGAAAAAAAAAATCTTAATGAGTACCTGCTCATCCATCTTGTTTAAAGTTGTATCCATCTCTGGACCCATTGAATCCCTTCTTTTCTGTAGAGTTTCAGGAGAGGTGCTGTATATTTATCAAGTCACTCGATTAACTGTCTCAGGAGATCTACATTACAGATCTGAGAAAACTCTGTGCAGATCTACAATATACAAAAAAAACATACATATTAATTTTTACACATAATATATATATATATATATATATATATATATATATATATATATATATATATATATATATATATATATATATATATATATATATATATATATATATATGTAAATGTAAATATTTAAATGTTCAAATGCTGAATACAGATGTATTTTGAATTACCTATAATAATAATGTTGTTTGTTATTTTTAGCATTATCATTACTACCTTGAATGAAATCAAAGCAATTGCAATATAGTGACTTACCTCTTCCTTAAAGTCCAGGTTATCTCTCTCTAATTTCTTCCTGGCTAAATCTCAACAACTTCTTTTGGGCAAAGAGAAAAGGTTTCTTGCATCTGCTGGTGAATGACCGTCAAATTTCACTGATGATAACAAGTCTCACCTCCTCAAGGAAATCTTGCATTGAATTATGTCATTGTCAATATTTCAGTCCTTTTGAGCAAAAAGAAAGAAAAATATATATTTAGCCCTTTATATTTTTTATGTAAATAAAAGCTAGCTGACTGTTAAAGCAAGTTGGTCTGAATATGATAGACACTTAGTCGAGCTAACAAATCAAGCAATGAATTACATGAAAATCACACGATTTTCACACAAATTACACAGTTAAACACGTCACCGTTTGTTCCACTGGCTCTGGTTCGAAGGGAAAAAAGGTTATGATGTGCGCAATGCTGACAGCAATCTAGATAAACAGGACATAATGTTATATTTGACTTGGATACCTGATCTGGTATGTTATATGATACTCATTGTATTAATCGTGAGTTATTAAAGCAAATGACTCGATTGAAATCGCTATTTGTTTCAAATACATTCACTCTAAACTTTTATTGATGTAAATAGCCAAAACCAAGTGCACGAAACAAGTAACTCACGGCTAAATTATAACAAATAGTTCCGTATTAGGATACACGCGCACATCAAAGCCAACATATCAAATAATATAACGTTAGATGACAACAAAAAAAGACATACATACCTATGATTTAGCAGAAACGTCGTTGGCCTGCTCTTAACTAGGGATGGCTGACGTGAAACTGATGTTTTGACACAGTGTCGAGATCCCGAAGCGCAAGTGTTTCGAATCACTGCACCGAAGCATGATCCGAAGCACCCAAGTCACGTGACTAAAGTGTTTCGAAACACCTAGTCACGTGACTAAAGCGATTCAAAGCATCGATCAGCTTAGAAACGTTTCGAGACCTGGTGAATCCTAATTTGACTGCCAAGGTCTCCAAATTATCTCTGTCTCAAATGGCTTAGAGCACTGTGGGTTTGCTTATTGATTCTATGCTTAGCATGATGTTTTGGGTTCGAATCCCGACTTCGAAATCATGGTTTTATGTATTTTAATCATGTTTCTGTTTTGTGTAGCCTAAATAGGATACAGCTACAGTTACGCCAGCAATTTAGCATCATTTTTGTAACACTGTAAAACAATAATAAATATTTTTACAGTATGGTTGGGTTTAGGGTTTGGGTAGACATTAATAAAATACAATAAATGGGAAATTTAATGAATAATATAAATAATTCTTGATAACTTCAGGCCACCGTTTTTGATCTAGCAACAACCCTGTTTTAAGACAAAAACAAGACATATTTATTCACAAATTGTTTATTCGGATATCAGACCAATGTTGAACGAAAACGATACAAGAGCAAAGCATTACCAACTGGTATTAAAGCATTTTAAAACAACTGCTTCTGACTGGCTTCGAAACCTACTACTCCTGCATGGATGTCTGACACCTTAACCACTGTACTATGTTACTTGAAGGATTCCACTTTCACAAAGTGGGGTTTAATCCCTCAATTTGTTCAATCATTCTTTGCTGAAGCTGTTTCAGTGCAATACATATAAAAAATGACCACTAAATGTCACTGTAGAGTGAGGTTTCGAAACGTTTCGAAGCTTCGACACATTTGCTTCGACTGTTTCAGTGTTTCACGAAGCCTCGCTTTGCCCACCATTACTCTTAACCGCTCTATCACGGTCTCTCACATCATTAATACACTGGTAAAATAGATCGGGCAGTCAGATGGGTAGCACATCGCACAAAAACATGTATACAATTATATACAATCGATTATGAAAACGATTGACACGTAGCTCCGCAGAAAGAAAGATGGTTCGTTTTGTCGCGCACACGTGACAGGTACCCCCTGCAGTGAGCTATGGAAGTAAATTGCGCATGCGCCAGAAGCTTATAAGGCGCATGCGCCAACAAGAAGGGCACGCATCAACGCAAAACTAAGAATTTTGTATTAGTTCAACGAAATATTTTAAGTTTTTCACATTGAAGCACCATATTTGTTGAACAAACTAACTATTATTTGTCAGCATTTCAAATGAAAATATTTAAATTCAGTTAACTTATTAATCTTTGTTCAGAGGACTTTTTGAAAGTTGGCGTTTTTACAGTGCAGGAAAATCTGCTTTGCGCCATGGCGCATGGTCTAAAAGGGTTGAGTTTATTTTCTTAATGAGTTATAGGTGTGTTTTGAGAATAAACCAATTAGAGCCTCATCTCTCATTCCCTTTAAGAGCCAGCTGTGTCGCGCCATAAGCGCATTTTGACGTAAAGTAAGTTCACTTTCGCTTTTGCTCTCGTGGATAGGGAAACCTTTACGCACAGACATCAATTAGCCTATAAATAATTAATTTCGTTTGTTAAGCGCAAAGATTTGTTTCAAAACTATTTCTAAATTCAGTTCTAATTTCTAGCAAACGAATAAATGAACAATAACCAAGTGTGGTCAAAATACTTATTATTATTATTATTATTATTATTGGAATTATTTCCAAATACACCTGCCATGCCCCATATGGTCTAAAATTTGACAGATGGACAAATCTAAGCTTGTTTTTTATAAAACAAATATAAATATGGATATAATAAACAATACTGCTAATAATAATAACATTATATAAAAGCAAATTGAATGAACTGAAAAAGCCTCCCGAGATGAAGAAAGTAAGGCAGTGGTTTTTAAATCTTCATGTAGGCTAGGAATTAATATGTTTTGTAATATTTTAATAATTTATATTTATATCCTGTATATATCCTTATATATATATATATATATATATATATATATATATATATATATATATATATATATATATATATATATATATATATCTTTAAGATATTAGATATTTTTCATATGTAAAGATATTTGTGTATTGCTCTGCATCTTGTTTGTAGTGTAGTGCGCCACACAATAGACCGACTTTGTTCTGGTCTATAGATCAGACTATTTACAGTTTCTCAAAATAGCAACGCGCCAAAACACGGCTGCTTTTTTAGGCGCACATTTGAGCGCAAATGCATTTGCTATTTAAACAGCGTGGCGCAACACCAAAAAATGACCCTTGTGCCGCGCCTTGCGCCAGATTGCGCCAGCTGTATGATAGGGCCCTATGTCTCAGAAAGGCAAAAGATTTTACAAAATCTAAAACTACGATTCAACTAGCAGGCTCAATAGTAAAGAAGGTAAGACCTTTAAGATAGCGTGTGTCCGTTCCACATCATATTCAGCAGCAAAAAAAAAAAAAAACTAATCACCAAGCTGCCCTGCCTGTCAAAAACCGAACAAAAGAAAAAGAAGGAAATGAATAATGTTTGTAGCTTTAGGGATTCATTTATATTTCTTTCAGTTCAATTTCTGTACATTTACATGCTTTAGGGCACAGGTAGGCGAATATGACATTTATTGTAATGTTTTTTTGTGAAGATTGTTTCAAGTTCTAATTTTCAAAAGTGTAATAAATATTAAAAATGGCAGCTCTCAGCTATACTGTATTGTCGAACCTTTAAACAAATATTAAAAATGTACTGTCTTGTTTCTACATAATTGAGTATGAAATTACTGCAATAAAGTAATATTAAAGGAATATAAAGAATGAAATAAAAAATGTTAGGTGGGTTTAATAAGACGGACCAATTGTTAATTACAATTAACCTGTAATCAGTGAATCTGATGTGAAAGAAATCTGATTCCACATCGTTGCTTATAGTTTTTGTTTTGTAAGCAATCAAACAATACTTAGAGTGATAATTAGTATCTCAGTTTCCTTGATTTGATCATTGTTTGTTTAGTTGTCAGCAGGCTAATTTCAAAAACTCTTCAGCTTGCTCTCTTATTTAAGTCTAATTGGCCAATTTTGTTCACAAAACAACTAGTGGTCTTGTTCTCCCTTCATATTTACTTTGGTATTAATGTCTCTGTCTCATCGCAGTTCCACCTGAGGCCATATAAAAAATACCGCATGTCAAAACTCATTCACCTGTCTGAGTAAAACAGGCAATGGCATCTCCTGCGTGCCAAGCTGAGGAAGTGGAATTAATTCATGGCTGTGTGTCACTGTCATCTCAGATGTGCTGGTTTATACATTACGGCGCCAGTGTTTGTTCAGGAGACGTATACCACTGAACCGGCTGGAGATTTAGGCTGAACTAACATCTCATTTATCAGACATTAGCAAAAAGTCACATCAGGGCTTTTGAGTTTCTTTGGACCAGTGTCTTTTAGTTATGAAATCCCTGATAAAGGTGAACTTCTGATGTAAATATTATAAAACTGACATGATCTAGTCACTTCAGGAAAGAGAGTTTAAACCAAATTATAAATGATGGATATGAAAAAAGTCTATTTGCATATATTTAAAATATATATTTACTAGTGCTGTCAAATGATTGATCGCAATTAATTGCATACAAATAGAAGTTTTCATTTACATAGTGTGCATTCACTGTGTATCCATCTAAATAAAAATAAAAAAATACAAATAAAAACACCAAAATATTTACATATACAGTAAAGGGGGTTTAAATAATTTAGGATTGACTGTGAATATATTTATATTTATACAACAGATCTGTCTGGTTCTTGAATCTGATTGGCTGATAGCCGTGAGATATATCAGCACTCTGACAGCCTCTTCACCCTTGTGTACTACTCGCCCCACACCAGCGCCATCAAGAAGGCTAAACATCTCAACACAGTTTGACAAATATTGCAGCAGCTGAACAACATAATGTACTTTTGAGGCTTTTCAAGTCGAGAATGCAGTTGTTTAGATTGCAACTATGCAGTTTATTGATAGTGCCTACTTGAAAATTTCATAAATTCGGGACTGTCAGCATGTCGGCAGCCATCATATTGCCTGTCATGAGCACGCCTTTATTGACTACTAATTCCAAAGTATGGTGGGTGTCTTTATTTTAGCTTACTGTAAAATGGCTGTATCAAAAAGACAATATTTTGGTCACAGTCATCTGTTATTTACTCCAGAGAAAATAGATTTGACTGTATTGTTAAGTTTAGTAGTGATTGCTTTGCTTTGGCTTATTCGGTGTTAAACTTGTCCCGAATAATACTGGGAGATCATTGTAAGTTAGACTGATGGCATTTCATGCCATTCAGCCTTATAATATTTAAATGTAAGCAAAATCATCTGTTTTGTTATTACGTAGACGCTACTATACTCTACATAATGCAGGAGAATCATTCAAATACTAGTTCTAAAGTAACATTTGTGAACGGAGCAACGGTTTCTGCTGTTCTGACGTCAGCTGCAGATGTGAATGAATGGCAGAAGAAAGTAGTTCCTCATACAAAAGGGTTTTTTGAGACGCTCCATGTTTGATTTTATTTTTTTATTTACACGATTATGCCATCAAACTGTTGTATAAATGGATTATCACACTAGTAGCAGTGCGATAAGGCTGTATATTGTCACTGGTGGGACACTAAAAGCATGCCTTCCACTACTGCCGATATACAGCCATATCGGACTGCTTCGAGTGTGATATTGCGCATATAATTAAGCATTTTCTCAAATATATGCATGCATGCGTGTATTTACAGTATGTATATATAAAAAATAGATTGTTCATGTCCATTAGTTTGCACCGAGTTATAAATAATGAATACAATTTTACTGTTTAACCATTAAATATATGGAATAATGCAGCTCTGAATTTGTGCTGAATCAAAAACCAAATCAAATCTAATAAAAGGAAGACTGGATTGTTAACCTAAACATATTTCAGTCAGGAACACTCTCATCAAATATGTACAGTATAGATATGGTAAGCATGCAGTTAGTGTTGGCGAAATGGTCCTGTACGGGACAAAACCCATGCACATGTCTGTCCATGCTGCCATGAATGGACAGAGTCGGGAGAACAGCAGCCAAACCAGAAAGTCAAACACGATGGGGGTAAAAGAACAGAACCCAAAATCATCCATAAATAATAAACTACAAGTTAATGTAAATACCAGAGACATGAGACTGATTACCATGTCCTTGGGCTAATATTTGGAACAGATATCAGAAATGAGCTAAGAGAAGTTGGGGATGGTGGAGGGAGTGTGGAATGGCCGTGCAGCCAAGCATTGAAGGGAGACTGGGTATGATTTAAACAGACTGCTGAGATGGATGTTGGAACTAAATCAGTACATGTCAGCTTCATAAACAGCTCGAATAGACTGTCAGCTGATACAAGCTTGACAGATGTGTCCTGTCTGAACTAAAACAATGCTCAATTGTTACAACAGGTAAAGATCAGAAGTCATATCAACTGTTAAACCATTTTTTTTTATTATAAAAGCTAAAATGAGAATGAAAGATGTTTTATGTCCAGACAACACCAATGCAAGTTTTAAAAACTTTCACTAGTACAGAAAAACTTTTCTTCTTGTCTCCCGCCTAATTTGGCCCATGACTGTAATTGCACCAATTCAGCCTAGTAACTGAAGCCTGAGACAGACGGGGAAATTACAGGTACTGAACAGTCAGTCAGAGTCAGAGAGAGTCGATGGCACCAAAGCACACAATAAAGTGCAAAGTTTTTACAAAGTTTACAGTGACCTAAGAGCAGCTGGCCTTTTCTCAAACGCCACACACAATGATTGAAACAACGTCTGTGCAGCTGCTCTCAGATCAGTATACTAAATAAAGGTTTTTCTGAGCCCTGGTTAGCCGCTTTCTCTCCAGCTGTGCTGTGTCTAATAGCAGTCGCTCGATGTTTGAAAGCAGCCAGGTGGAATGATGTGATGTTTGGCTGAGATGCAGGGGCGGGAGATTTATTTCTGTGGGGATAAATACAACTTTCACCACAGTCTCCAGGCCCACCAGAGCGGCTTGATTTAATTTCAAAATGGTCATGGTAAGAAAAGAAAAAAAAAACACCATGGCTAAGCTACTGCCAATATAAAGTTTCCCTTGAAATAACTTTTAATTTATTCATGGTATAATTATCTGATATAATGCTATCTCATGACAATTAGTAACTTATTGATTTAGTGCACTATAAAAAAAATCTGTTATTTTACAGGTTTTTTCCAGCAGCTGGGGTCCCAGAAAAAAAAAGTAAAATAACAGCCGTTAAATTACAGAAATCTACCGGAAAATATAAAATAACAAACTATTTTTTACAGTGTGGCCAATTCATATTTATTCATACCATCTCATATGTACAATTTACTATGATTTGCTTATCCCCCAACAATGGTTGAATTTATGGGTGAGGTTTGGTGCCACGCCCCCTTTAAAAAAACATTTACTGAACTCGTAAGAAATACAAATTTGTATGAATTAGACACTAAGATAGTTATGTTTCTTTGTGAGATCAGGTTAGAAATACTTAAAAGAGGCTATGTGTGTAATTTAGACCCTTTTTTTTTGCAACACTTGGTGGCCATTAAGTGAACTGCAGTCAGCAACTTATCGCTTGTGTCCAATTTCCTGCACATGAAATGTACAAGTGATATGATTAAATGACCTGATATACTCACATTGGCCTTCTTATAAGTTCTTTATAATTAAAAAGAAAGTTTGAAATACCTTTGCAATGATTTACTGATAACAAGCATCCAGATGTCATCTGCACTGCTGAAAATAATGTTTAGAAGAATATGTAAAAATGTGCTGTGCTCATTCCTCTCTCTAACACACAAGGACAATAACATATGCGAGAAAACAGCAACATGAATTGTTTGCACAAGCCCTGCAATTCAAGATTCATGTAAATGGATGAGATAAATAAACTGCCACTGTTATTCCAGTTTGACTAAAAACTATATACAGTATATGTACAGATCAGACTACTGCAACTTTATTTGAATGTACTTTAAATGGCAAACTTACAGTACTGATCATTGCATTGTCTGAGCATAATACATCTAAACTCCCACCTTGACACTTTGACACAAGAGGTCATTGTTCTGCAAAAGAAAATCCTACAACTTTCAGACTTTCAACATTTCTCATTTGTCAATTGATACATGCTATATTTAAATAATGTCAGAGACAAGAAAGAAAATGATATAGATAATTTCAAAGACAACAATATGCTGTGTAATGGCAATGTAAAATTGCCATCACCCTCATTCTACGCCGAACATTAGGATATATGGATAAACTTAGCTTTAATGAAGTTTACTAAAGATCTTCTTTTAAATTATGATGCTTTTTGAATGTAAAAATCCTGATAACATTGAAGTGGACCTCCGAGAACAGTGCAGTTCCTCATGACCCATTTAGAAATCAGTCCGCCTCTTTAGTAAATGTACAGAAAGTTTCGTAGGTTGATTTTTTTCTTATGCATAAGCCCCTGGAAGAGCTCAGTTTACAACCTTTAATAAATGTTATCAATACTGAGGCAAGACTGTAAGATTCAATTATGATTTATATTGCATCACTACATTTAGCCGAACAATAAAAACAACTTTGAAGGAAATCAAAATTGAGATGAACGAATGGTATAAGGCAGAGAAATGTTCTAGATGCTGCCATTTACCACAACTGCACATATACACTGGGTAAAACACTCTGATGACATCTAGCAAAAGGTCACAAAACTAACTGCAGTCACATACAAAAATAGACTCAGAAGCCAAGAGATAACCTCCAGATACAGTTTCCCAGCAGCCAGAAGAAAGAAAGAGCAGAAACAGTGAGAAATGTCAGAGAAAAGAGGTCGTGCAGAAAACTGAATCTACCTGAGCCAATTATATTCACTAAGCAGAAACGTAAGTCATGCTAATATTTCATATGTCACAGTCATAGTACACAAATATTTATAAGCGGATGTGGCATGCTTATGTATGCTTACATGGTTACATTTTATTAAAAGCTTTTTCATTATACTGTATAAAGATGACCTTAAAACTTTTTTTAAAATCTTTTTATTCACCCTGCTTTCATTCTTTCATTGCAGTTTATATTTTATTGCTCTGCTTTTGTTCCAAATCCACTTTCAATCTAATCTTCGAAAATCTCTTATAGAAATAAAACAAACAAAGTTTAAAAAAATCATATAGTTGAGTGAAAAGTATACTTTTCAACAATTGTTCTCTCATTGTCATGCAGCTACAGCGGGGTAATTAAGTATTGAACATGTTACTATTTTTCTCAGAAAATTTTTTCCTAAAGATGCTGTTGACTTTAAATTTTTAACAGATGTTGGTAACAACCAAAGAAATCCATATATGCAAAGAAAATAAATCTAATTAGTTTACAATTCAAGTTAACCATAATACAATTAAATGACACAGGGGAATAGTGTTGAACACATGATAAAAGGGGGGTGCACAATGGCAGTGAAAGACCAGACACCAGCTGAAATCTCTCAGTATTTATTCAGCAAACCTTTGCACTTCATCATTGTAAATTAATATTATATTTTGCTGCTTCAGTTCAGTTCAGTTCAGTTCAGATTCAGTTATATTTGCTGCTTCAGTCGGACATCTACATTACTAGGATAATGACGATGAAACCAGGGTGGACATTTCAGCAAGACAATGATCCAAAACAGCCAAGAAAACAAACTCTCTAATCGTTTTAGATAAAGAAATTTAAGCTGTAGAATGGCCCAGTCAATCACCTGACTTGACTCCAATAGAAAACACGAAATAAAGCTCAAATTGATAGTCAAGACTCATAGAACCATCAAGATTTTTACACTGTTGTCTTTAAAAAAAAATGCATAAAACTTCATTTTCCATATAAGAGGCATCATAAGCTGTCATCACCAAAAAAGCCTTTTATATAAAGTATTAAATATGTTTCAGTAGTTTAGTACTTTCTCCTTGTGTCATTTCAATGTTATTACACATAACATATTTTTCATATTTTTTGTTTTGTTTTATTTTTACATTTGTATTTTTTTTACAAAAATCTGGTTCAATCCCATATTAAAAGCTTCTTTAGAAAGATTATTTCCAGGAAAAAACATGATGCGTTCAATACTCATTTTCCCCGTTGTAAGTGTAATACACTGCATAATTTCAGTCAAACTGTGATATTGTTTAATTAACAAAAATATATTTTATCATTTTAATAATGAAACTATTATTTCATTTTGTGGATTTATGATATATAAATGTTCATTATTTGAGGTAAAGTGTTTGAAATTCACCATACACATTTTGAGATGCAGTGAAAAAATATTTTAAAATCACATTGTGTAAAAAATATTTGTCACAATCTTTGTGTCGATAACTAAAGATAACTAAAGGGCCTACAACCTGTTAAAGAATAATGAATAATTGGGGCATTTCAGCAGCTCTCTGCAGTTAAAAGCATCAGTGTGACTTTTTTTTTTTTACCTTCAGTGCATGAGAAGACTTGATGACATGCACCTTTGACTTTGCGCCAGGCCGTTTCTTTCTTCTTCCCCAGTGAAGTTTCAGAGTGCTGCAAGCAGAGAAGTGATCTGAGAGTGAGCGACACTATAATAAAGACCGAAAGCAGAGTCAGAGTTCAAATGGAGTGTGAAGTTTTGTGGGTGAGAGAGAGAGAGAGAAACCTCATCATGAAAGTGAATTACATGAGAAAAGATGTGGAGATTGCTTTAGGAGATAGGATGTAATTGAATGTCTTCACTTTAACAGCACTGACAGGAAATAAGGCACTAGTACATCCATATAATCAACATGCTGTAATTGAGATACCATATATTTAGGATACTGTAATAATAAAAACTTTTTAGCAAGTTTTAGCATTTTGAAAATCATACTTTATCTGAAATACAGTTGCAGCGATGTGTTGATTATTGCAGGGAAGAGCTGGTTTGTATTTTATTAAAGTTATTCACACAAAAGATTTGTTTTGAACATTTTGAACATTGAAATACTTTGATATTGATGAGTGTTGTTATGCTATCTTCAAATGCCATTAGAAGAGCCGGTAACACTTTATTTTAAGTCAAAATTTATGATATTAGCAGACAATTAACTAACACTACTAGCTTATTAAACTACTAATTAGCTGCTTATTAATTAGTTAGCAAGATAGAAGTTAGGTTTAGGTATTTTGTAGGATTAGGGATGCATAATAAGATCATTCTTTAAAAATATTAACAGTTATATATATTACAATGTACATATATACAATATCTTAATATTAGGTAGGTAGTAAGCTCATAGTTAATTGCATGAAATATGATCTAAACTAAAGTGGCATCAATACCATCAATTAGGTATTTTTAATTTTTTCTTCTGGCTTAAAATCATATTTATTACTGGAAATATTTTAATAGTAGCGTTTTCAGGCCCTATAAAGTGTCAGAAATCAGTCTATACACTGGCACAGATTGCTGAAGTGACTAGTAATTTTTATACCACAACAGCTCAATTGTTATGGCATATTGTTAAATTAAACAATCAATGCATATTGCGCATTTTACATAAAGCAGAAATAGAGTGTTTTTCCACAAAAGAAATACATTTAAAAAGGATTCTAAAAACAGCACAGTTTTGGTAAGTTATTTTTTGTATCAAATGTGACTGTATCGAAGCAATAATGAATTATAAATCTAAAGAAAATAAGTTCCATTCAAGGTTAATACAAATATTACAACTAAACTAAATGATAAATGATGCATGGTAGCACTCAGAATTTGATTTTACAGTGGAGGAAATAAGCATTGAACACATCATGTTTTTTCCTGAGAGTAATATATCTCAAAAAAAATGATTACATGGAATTAAACCATGTTTTGGTAAAAAATAAAAATAAATAAAAATATGAAAATGTAATTATGTGTAATAACAATGGAATGACTACTGTCTAGAAGACTAATGACTAATGTCTACTGCAGACTTCAGCTTCTGTCTGGGCGTTCACTGACTTTCTTCATGTGTTCAATATTTCTTTGCTGTGTCATTTCATTTTATTTCACAAAACTTAATTTGTAAATCAATTCGTTTTTTATTTGCATATATGGCTTGTTAACAACTAGGGCTGCATGATATTGGAAAAATCTAATGTTTTTTCAAAAAAAAAAAAATGTTATTCTGCTATATAAGTACATTTGATGATTTTGTATGGGAGTGCATCTGCATAAAATAAACAATCTACAAGCCTATATAACTTAATAAATATATACAGTTTAAGTCAGAATTATTAGCCCCCCTGAATTATTAGATCTCGCCCCCACCCCGCCCATTAACCACCACCCCACCCCCCCATTTCTGTTCAATGGAGAGATTTTTTCATTTTAATAACTCATTTCTAATAACTAATTTATTTTATCTTTAATTGCTTTTATTCTAGCCGAAATCAAACAAATAATACTTTCTCCAGACGAAAAAAAATATTATTTGGCATGCTGTGAAAATGTTCTTGCTTTGTTAAACATCATCAGGGAAATATTTAAAAAAGAAAAAAAATTCAAAAAGGGGCTAATAATTCTGACTTCAACTGTATATATACACAATTGAAATAAAGAGGGTGTTTTTATCAATAAATAAATAAAGATGGTTTTATAATTTTGCTGAGCCTGTATTCAGTATCCAGGTCAAGTAAATAAAAAAATAAAATGAATCATTATGGTAGTTACAAGTGGTACAATTTCTTAAGGCTAAATGCTTTTAAAATCATAATACATTTGCAGGCCTCAAATCCAAAGGATAAACTATTATACTGACTCAACATTCCATATCCTGCAATGTGACTTTTGTGAATGATTACGTTGCGATATCAGTGCTGAAACAATATATTGTGCAGTCCTATTATTAAATTAGAAAAATTGTGATGTGTTCAATACTTATTTCCCCTATACATAACATTAACTCCTTATTGAAAAGCTGCAAACATATAGTGGTTTTTAGCTTAAAAAAATTATAAAGCAATAATCCTGTGGGTCCACTTTAACTAGGTATGTAAAAACCATATTACAATGCACTATAATGCATTTCTTATTATAAATGTATCTTGTCTCCCTCAATGTCTACAGCAGTTACAGCCCTGCTCCTCCTGATTCACAAAGTCAGTCGAATTTAAATCCGTTTGAAAAACAAGAAATAGCAGCCACCTAATTCTCAGGCTGAGTGACTGAGAGCCCAAATTGAATCTTTTATCCGCAAATGTTCCCAAATCAGAAGCATCTTCAAAGAGCTTCAGTCCATGTGAAGCCTCAGCGCAGACACTTTTTATTTCTGGTAATGATCAGTTGACTTGATTCTCTGCCCACCGAGGCTCCATTTTAATGGCACAGCTGTTTAGCTGTCCTCTGATGGGGCGACTAATTGAAGGGTCCACTAGAGGGTGAGGCTAAGCTGCTCTTCAGCCCGTAAGGGACATGTGGTTCTCAAAGTCTCCTGGGGTGTGATGTCTTGTTATTTTGCCTTTGCCAAAATGCAGTCAAGCATTGTTGCGCTCATCTCAAGGAGTCGCTCAACTATCTTCTGATATGGCCCACCTCGATGTCTCAAACACTTTTTTTTTGTTTCATACATTTTTAGGCTTTGAATTGAAAGGCTTTGGATTGGGTTGTACTGAATTTCACAAGCTGACAGGAGAGTTTCATCCTTGAGTGCACAGGCACATGCTGAGAAAATACCAAATAGTGATGGGAAATAAGAGATGGACCATTCAGGCAGGAGCGGAATAAAGACAGCTGACTAAACAATCTATATTCTTAAGATTGCGTCTGTGTAATATGACAATATGTATAGCAATGAAATGTCTATCTTTTCATTTCATGCTCTTTTTTTAGTTTATTTTTTCTTTTTGGCGTCACAAAATATATGTTTTACGTTAAAACGTTTTCACAGTTCATCAGCACATTATTTCATTATGGCCATTATGGGGATGCAGACCAAAACATGAAGTTCCAGTCTTTTTTATTTAGCAACATTTTTTATTTTTTTGTCTTGAAGTTTTTGAAAAGTGTTTTATATTTTATCAATATTAATTTTATATTTCCTTTTTTAAATCAAACATTTTCCGTGAAATTCCAAATAAAGTGAGAAATATGATCTCATATGAATGTGTAACAACTCAGGTTAACAGAGTTGAGGGTCTAAATGCAGTTCATTTACAACTTGGTCAAACAGGCAATGGTCAAAACAGGTGCAAACAGTATCATGGGGTTATCCATAAGTGTAGTGGTGGACACAGGCAAAGAGCTTGGTGCAGGCAGCAAACAGCATAAACCAGAGCTCAACCCTGTTCCTGGAGACCTACCTTCCTAAGTTCAGCTGTAACCCTGACCAAACACGCCTGAACCAATTAAATAGGACCTGTACAGCACTTGATAATTACAGGTAGGTGTGTTTAATATGGGATGCAACGATTAACCATTTTCCCTATTAACCACGCCTTAATTTGTCACGGTTAATTAATCGTAAAGGCTTCAACACCGTGTTTCTGCACCCAACAAAACTGTCACAACTAAGAAAGTTACGTCAACTGTGCACTATAGTTTAAAGTTACAAGCTTGCACACCGAGGCTAAAACGTACGCAAAAAGATTAACTATGGCTGAGGATATAAACTAAAGGCCATTCACATAATGCGTCTTTTGGATGCACACGTTCATTGTTTGAAATGCATGTGGAGCAAAGTCCTTGCACTTTCCAAGCACAACTAATTGAAAGCATCTAAACATTAAAGAATACCGCAAGTGCACCACGAATCACTTGACAAGGACTGAACGATCAGCTTAATACTTGTAAGATGAAAACACGAAACAATTTTGTAATAATTAACCAAAAGTGCCTTTCAGCTGCATTGAATACTTTTTAAAAGGAAAATACTTAGCTAATATGTAGGCAATACAATTTTTTCATTTATTCTTATTTTTATTTATTAATTGTTAGTGTATAATTATTACTTTTGTTTAAGTGTCAACAACTGTTTTCACTTATTTTTATGTCCAAATAAAAATAGACCATTGTTTTTGTTATTATTATCTTGTGCTGTGTAATTTGGTTACTGTAAATAACACTTTAAAATATAAAAATTCTTCATGTGATTTTCTAAGCTAGAAGTGTTTTGAATTTAATGAATGCATAATAATCGTGATAACCGTAAAACCCTTATTATTCCTCAGTACAACCAAAATCTATAATCGTTGCATCTCTAGATGCAACTGAAATCTGAGGAAGATAGATCTCCAGGAACAGGGTTGAGCACCACTGTCATAAACAATCAACAAGGCAAGGCAGGGCAAAGCAAGGCAGGAATTGCTTGGTAATTTTACAAGTGAACAAGACTTAACAATGAACAAAAAATGTATATACAGTCCAACTAATCAGTCTTCGTGGGCTACACCTGTGTGTGTGTGTGTGATGCCTTATGGGAAATGTAGTGCAGTTCTGTGGCTGAATTGTAATTCAGGTGATAGAGAATGTTTTCCAGCAATTTGCATGGGCTTAGATCGTTGATGATTGTGACAGAATGAGTACATATCTGATACCTCAAATTTTTTTTTAAAAAGAGTCAAATATATACAAACTATTTTTATTGATTAAATTTACAAAAATTGTATCATGTCATGATATATTGTTATCAGTATATGAGATCATTTATTTAAGATGTTTCATATTGCCCAGCCCCACAAATTAATACTTTTTTGGAAGACATTTATCATTAAAACATAAAACAATTCAATTTCAGATAACATGCTCTTCTTTAAAACTCTCCATTTATCAAAGAATACAGAATGAAACATCACAATTTCACACAAAAACACCAAATTAGTATAATATTTGTAAAGCATCATTTTATACTAAATATTGTAGTTACAATGGCTTAAAATTCAGCTTTGCGTCTTAGAAATAAATTAAATGTTAAAGCATGTAAAAAAGCATATCTAAAATTATAAAACTATGTTTATAATATTTCTGTATTTTAGATGAAAGTATTTTAGATGAATAGTCTTGATGAAGTTACTGATCCTAAACACTGAATGGTAATGTACTGCATGTAATGGTTTAACATTAAAAGTATCACTTTATTTGTTGTGGCACTTTCTGCATGAACTATAGTTCCACACTCAGCTGTTATAGCTTTATAGGTCACAGTTCATGCTAAATTGAGGGTCTGAAAATAGCTGGCAGACAGAAACACTTAGATAAGATAATAGGCACTCTCAGACATACAGTCATAAATTTAATGCCGTTTCCCTCTGTTTAGAGGTCATATGCGAGGATAATTTGTTGTCAAAGTATTCTATAATAATGCAACAGTATGTGAACAAAGCCATTAGATTAACAGTTTTAGCATGTTAGGAATCCATTGTATCAAAACGTTTTCAGTCCATGATGAAGCCAGTGACAAAAGAACAATTATAGATGGAAGTCTCAAAACTTTTGCTTTCTGCTTTATAGTAAGAAATGTTGCTGAAATAAATAAACATTAATCCAAGTGTGCCTCTACAGTGTAAATAATTCCTAATTTAACAACTTTCCATATTTTGTGATTCATGTTTTATTATTATTATTATTATTGATTAATAGTTTTTAATTGTATTGTGTGTTGAAAAGTCTGAATTGTATTGGAAAGTCTGAAAAATCAGCTTATATTGATATTTTTAATAGCAATTAGTATGATGCAATGTCTGGTTTGGTGTTATTAACATGCGGTACAAAAATCTGATAATAAGCACCAGTACTTTTTCTGTTATTTTACAGAATTGATTCTCTATATATTATTTACTATACAATATTTTGTTTCAAACATCTAAAACTTTAGTAATTGTCACTTTATATTTTATAAATTATTAAATTAAGCTAAGCAGGGCTGTGCCCGGTCAGTACCTGGATGGCAGACCACATGGGAAGTGGTGCTGAAATTGCTGTTAGTGAAGCCAGCGGGGGGCGCTCAACCTTTGATCTATGTGGGTCCTAATGGCTTAGTATATTGACGAGGACTCTGTACTGCTCAGTGAATGGGATGGGACATTAAACATGTGGTCATTAAACATCCCAGGATGTCCTTAGAAAAAGAGTAGGGGTTTAATCTCAGCATCCTGGCCAAATTTGCCTACTGGCATCAGTCCATAATGGCCTCCTAATCATCCCCATATCAAATTTGGCTTCATCATTCTGTCTTCACCAATCAGCTGGTGTGTGCTGTGCGGTCTGGCGCAATATGGCTGCCATCGGATCATCCAGGTGGATGCTGCACACTAGTGGTGGATGAGGAGATTCCCCCATTGTGTAAAGTGTCCAGAAAAATGTAAGGAATTATTATTATTATTACATTGATAAAATCTCAAGTAGAATTTTCATCAAGTTGACAGAGATATCAAAATCCTACAAAGTCAAAACCACAAATAAATAGGGAAATAAATCATTAAATACCGAACTGTTTTTTTACAATGTACACAGATTTGATTTTGATTATTGGTCTACTGAGATTTATTTTTTCAAGTTTTACCATCTGTGACCAATGAACTAAACCCAAATATGTTTTTCAGCATACACTAAGATTTCTTTTTCTGTTTTGGCGTGTTATGCTTATGTTCACAAAGAACACTGTTTTTATTTGATCAACACAGTATGAACCACATCTATAAAATATGTTATATTTATTTATGTAATTTATAAACTTATTTTAACTATATAGGTTAACAGTTCAACATCAAGCTGCTAATTTAATTCTTAATCTTTTTTTGTTCAAACAAATTCATTGCTAAATAAAAATGTTAATGTTTTTTAAAAAATTACTATACAATATACTGTTTTAAAAAAGAAAAACAATTGTTAAATGCACTTTTGACAGGTGTAAATATGGAAAAATGGAATTTGAATAGACAATGAATTAAACTGTATTCAAGTATTAACCCAAGTATTAGTTAATTTTCCTTCGGCTTAGTCCCTTTATTCGCCAGGGGTTGCCATAGCAGAATGAACCGCCAACTTATCCAGCATATGTTTTTAACAGCGCTTCCAGCTGCAACCCAGTAAGGGGAAACATCCATACACACACACACGCACACTAAAACACACACTACAGCCAATTTAGTTTATTCAATTCACTTACAGCGCATGTCTTTGGACTGTGAAGGAAACCGGAGCACCCAGAGGAAACCCACACAAACACAGGGAGAACATGCAAACTCCACACAGAAATGCCAACTGACCCAGCCGGGGCTCAAACCAGCGACCTTCTTGCTGATAGGCGACAGTGCTAACCACCAAGCCATCGTGTAGCCTCATTTATTAAGTACTCAACTAGAATTACATTTCCTTACTTTTCCTTTATACATGTCAGTGACATGCGTCAAATATTTCGCCAAACAGTCCTTATGGATGCGGCGACACGCAGTCAGATATTTCGCTGAACAGATCCGCCACTTTTGGCACTCATAAACAATCATAAAGCCCTCATGCTGTTGCTGCTGCAGGAATGAGGAGGTCTGCTGAAGGTGCGCAGCTGTCGTGCAGTGAGGTGTCTGCGTAATTAATGAACTACGTCAGTTTGCGTTCATTGAACAGTAAGAATGATTAATGAATCTATTTGAAAGAGTCCCTTAAAAGTCACGTCTCGCTTTCAGTTTCAGGCTTTGGCGCGTTTTGCACTCACACTACAAACATACCGCACCAAAGCCCAAGTGAACCGCGCTCAGGCCCACCTCTTCCAACCGGGCCAGGGCCAGCCAAGTGAACAGTGAACCCAATTCACCGCACTCTCAATTCTCAAACGATCCGTGAAACGGGCCCGGGCACGGTTCGGATAGCATAGTGTGAGTAGGCCCTTAATGTAAGGCCATACTCACACTATGTACAGTTGCCTCGAACCGGGCCAAAGCACGCTTGTCCCCCCTCATGTCTCCCCCGACGGCCCGCACTCACACCACAATCGGGCCTGGGCACGCTTACGTCATCGATGCTGCGCTGTGAGCGCTCTCGCTCAGTACAGTGGAGATTGCTCATGTTATATTGTTTCAGTCATTTGATATGCAGTGAAATGCAGTCAAATATTTCACAAAACAGTCCTTAGGGATGCGATGACACACAGTCAGATATTTCGCCGAACAGATCCGCCACTTTTGGCGCTCATAAACAATCATAAAGCTCTCGTGCTGCAGGAATGAGGAGGTCTGCTGAAGGTGCGCAGCTGTCATGTAGTGAGGGGTTTGCGCCTTTAATAAACTACAGCAGTTTGCGTTCACTGAACAGTAAGAATTACTAATAAATCCATATCAAACAGTCCCTTAAAAGTCACGTCTCGCTTTCAGTTTCGGGCTTTGGCGCGTTTTGCACTCACACACAAGCGTACCGCGCCAAAGCCCAAGTGAACCGCGCTCAGGCTCACCTCTTCCAACCGGGCCAGGGCCGGCCAAGTGAACCGTGCTTGAGCCCGATTCAGCGCACTCACACTTCTCAAATGATCCGGGAAACGGGCCTGGGCACGGTACGGAGGGCATAGTGTGAGTAGGTTCTAAGTGTGGTATTTAACATTTATTTATGCATTTGAATTGCATTATGGGTACTAGATCTCTCTGACCACTCTGCTTCTGACAACTTTTAATGTAAAAAAATTAACTCTGCAATTAGTTTAGTTTAGTAGTTTGAAAAAAAAACACCTTGTCTGGGTTGTAGATTGTGGTCCAATTTTTTATATTTATATATTTTAAAAAGTAGAAAGTTAATTAATCAAAGTTAATCCGATCCTAGTGTTCCCAACGTTCTCTTTACTTCTGACCTGAGAGTCATTCACTTACTACAGTAATGAGTAATGCTGTGCTGGCCTTTCCTCCATTGCCGACAGGATGATTGATAACAGTGGATAAAGGCTAAATGGATGGATGAATGTGTGTTGAGTCCTGGACACTCTGTGCAGGTCATTGTTCCCTCGCCCTGAAGTGTAAATAAAAGAACAGATTCTGATAAATGCAAACAGCCTTCCTCCTAATGCAACCTATAATGCATCTGTGACAAATTCAAGATGTGGGCAATAAATACATTTCTTACACGAGGGAAGGAAAGGAAAGTGCTAGTGGTCCTAATGTGACTGAAACACAAGATAAATTATTTCCGTCTCATTTCACAAATGATGGGACACACTAGGGGAATTCACTTCAGCTGAAAATGCGGAGACTGAACTTGGAGTCAGTCAGTTGGAGTCTTGCAAATGATGTTTATTTCTTATTCTGCCATGCATTACAGAAAGAGCTGAGAGAGAGAGAGAAAGAGAAAGAGAGAGAGAGAGAGAGAGAGAGAGAGATGAAGTATATTTATTGACTAGAGCACATGCATCCCAAAAGACAGCAGTGTTTATATGTAACGAATGTAAAAGTGGAGTCCATTCAGTTGATTAAAAGAATGAAGAACACCCTAAAAAGAGATCTATTATGCAAAAATCACTTTTGTAAATGGTTTAAACAAAGTTGTGAGGCAAAAGTGTGTGAATATAGCAAGCATCTAATTGTAAAAAAAATAAGAAATTCTATTTTTATAATCACACTTGAAAACTGTCAGCAGAAAAACTGATTGCATGTCATAAGAGAAGAAAGCCCCGCCCCTAAGTGACAATCTCTCCCTCATTAGAATGAAAAGCCCTGAGTAAGAAGCAACCCACTGTTAGAGTTTTGAATCTTCAGCCATGCTGAAGATTCGCAATTGCAGCTCCGCCACTTTTGAAAAGAGGACTGAAAGCACGGTCTCAATTGAATTTAAACAGTAACAAAAACAGCACAATTTAGACTAAAATAGTTATAAACAGGGCTTGACATTAACTTTTTTGAGCACCAGCCACTGTGGCTAGTAGATTTCCAACATTACTAGCCACTCACCATTTTCACTAGCCACAATTTTGTTGTTGGGAAAATATATTTTATATGCATAAATTTGACTTTGGCATGCTAAAATTACTTGATTTAGACTTTGTGTTATGTCCACAAACCTCAATAGTTTCACTTTTTTGTGTATGAACTTGCTTAATGTGCATGAGCAAATGGGTTGTGGTTTCATGGTGTCCCATTGCAATTTGTTTTTATTTCACAGGACTTTTTCAGGGCTCAAAATTAAGGATTTACCAAATTTATCTCTGACCACACCAAATATATATATATATATATATATATATATATATATATATATATATATATATATATATATATATATATATATATATATATATATATATATATATTATTTCTTATCCACAAATGTTAAATAAAATGTAAAAACATACAAAATACAAAATATAGCTGTATATGCTCTTTTTATTCAACAAAACCTTTTTATTACAAAACCAATTACATTTAAAAAATAATTATTGCCATGTATTTAAAAATATGCATAGTAGCCGCTCTCCAGGCTAAAAGTCTCTCAGATCACCAGTGAACTACACATGGGAACTACATGGGAAGTTAATCTCCTATTAAAGCAATGCTATTGTAAAAATGATAATAATAGGGTAATTAGGCAAGTTATTGTATAACAGTGGTTTGTTCTGTAGACTATCGAAAAAGTATAGCTAAAACAGGCTAATAATTACGACCAAAAAATGGTTAATTAAAATTTTTTTAACTGCTTTTATTCTAGCCAAAATAAAACAAACAAGACTTTCTCTAAAAGAAAAATATTATCAGACGTACAGTGAAAATTTCCTTGCTCTGTTAAACATTTGGAAGAATATTTTTTTTAAATGTAATTCAAAGGGGGGCTAATAATTCTGTATTCTTCTGACAACTGTATGTGTGTGACAAAATGTAACAGGACCTGAATAGAAGTCAATGTTGTCATTAAGACTTTTCCGTTATTGTGCCGAATGGTTCTAAGAACAGTCAGGTATGGTTCTAGTTGTATTTCCACATGAGACTGGAAAAGTGTAGCAACACACACACACACACGCACACACGCACGCACGCACGCACGCACACACACACACACACACACACACACACATGCACACACACACAAAAATAGAAAGACGAGGGTAAACAAATGATGAACAAATGAAAGATTTGGGGTTAACCATTCCTTAACACCTTTTATCAGTCTCAGAAATACATATAATAACCACAAGAGCTGATACAACTTGAGGGTTTCAGAAATTGCAGAAAATAGCAGGATAATTGAATTCGAGTGATGAATAGCACCCTCAGTGAGAATCCATTGTGTTATTTAAAGACTCACATGGGTTGATGACAATAACAACCAAATGAGCTAAAGAGGCAATGGCAAATGTCCTAATGATAAAAGACTAATTATAGGGTGCTATTACAGAAGGTTTGTATTCATCACAGACACTAGACAATATCTAGAAGCCATTTTATGCAAAATTCAGTAAAATGACTCAAACGGGTGAACTGTGGCTCATTAATTTCCTCCCGCTGCACTGATAGAAGTTGATTCTCTGACTAATTGGCCTGAAACACTCTCTGAACTTGCTGAAATTCGATATCAGTTGAATAAATGTGTTTTAGCCATTTATGGAACATACTTCTGTCAGGTGTTTGCTAAATTGTTACGTAAAGAATAGCGTCAGGATCTTTCCCAACTGTAATTAAGGAGACTGCAATTGAAAAATATCTAAATTATATGTAATTAAAGTAGTCAGACAATCAAAACTTTTCATTTTATGTATTTATATTTGTATTATGCTGTGACACATTCTCTCTGCACGAAAGGAAAGAAAATTGATGCCTGTCAAGCACAATACTCCAACCTGTAATTTAGAAGAACAACAGAAGGGAAAACTGGAACAACAGTGCAAAAGAGTCAAAAAAGAAGGGGGAAAAGAACAAATTTATCAAAAGCCACTTACAATTCACAGAAGGCATACTGTAGAAGCAGAAATATGTTTAGTTAAATTAATGATAGTTTTTAATTATTTTAATTTAACTATTATGCCAGAAACAGGTGACATGTTGAAATAAATATAATTTAAAACTTTCTGCTAATAAAAAAATCATAAAAAATAATTTGCATCACAACAAAGCAAAAATAAGAATTATAATAGTAATAAATGTTTCTTGAGCAGCAAATCAGCCTAATGTGACAATGAAGAATAATAATGTTGTAATGTTTAAAACAGTATTGTAATAATATTTAACATAAAATATAAAAATAGATGTAGTATTGAGACTTCTTTAAAAAAAATAATAAACTGTACTAATCCTATACTACTGATCATTCAAATTGGAGTATTTGAATATATATATATATATATATATATATATATATATATATATATATATATATATATATATATATATATATATATATATATATATATATATATATATATATATATATGCTATTTTTTGGTTTTGAAGTGGGTTTTTGAGACAAAGAGTTTCTCAATATATGAGCTTAAAAAAAATCTATTTCTACTATCCACGAGGAGACGGTACAAATAAGAGTGTGTCAAAGACCAGACAGCACAAATGTATGATCTTTTGTCACAGTGAGGCGAAGAAAAAAACTCTCTGAAAAGATACATAGTGGCCACGAACGGATTTAAAACAATACTGAAAGACCAACCTAAACAAGCACATTGACATTCAGCTTCAAGGTGAAAGGCAGCTGTGAAGTGAATGTTTTTTTTTAACCAAAGATAAAAGCAGCTGGTCCTTTTTTTAACTGACACACAGCCTAAGCAGGATAACAGCAAACTACATGTTCCAAGCCAGAATATCCGCATAAAAAATGAATAGTCCAGCCTCTACCTAAATTAAAAAAGCCAACTGTGCTCTTTCCATTTCAAGTATAGTACAAACCTCAGGCCTGAATAGCTAATTGTGTGTGAATATGAGAATAAAACACTGACAAATGGAGATTTAATAGAAAACTTAGAGCAAATTATCTAATGGTCTAAATAATGAGATGTTTTTATCACTAATGGTTTGTACCACTAGAAAATCAACAAACTTTCAAAAAAAGTTTTGGATTTTCAATGATATCAGCATTATAATAATGTGGCTGGCAAATTTGCAATTGTACAATTTTATTTGTGATTTTCACTCTAAGCACAGAAATCTGATCATGAAATCTGAATCCACTGAAGAGAATCGTTATATACTAAATATAATACAGGAGCAGCACAATTATCATCATCACAATAACAGTATTCTAAATTTTACCAAACAGATGGGGCCTTACTATCTTTAGCCCCGCCTCCTCAATAGCTGCTCTTCTGCTACTGGCTGGAGTGGCCCAAAAGCGACCCAGAAATTAAAATATATACTTAAGGTTGGAGTCGAGTACAGAGAGGAAAATGACAACAACCAGAGTCAGAAAACCTGCTGAGGTTTTTACTCATTCATATGGTTTAAAGACTAATTGTTTTCACATTGACAGTTTTTTTTATATCTGAATTATAATTAATTAGAACTGAAATATATCTTTACCTGTTTACTTAAAGATCATTACATAAATAAATTATTTAAAAACATAATCCAATAAAAACTGCATATTTTCCAGGGAAATGTTATATCAAATATCGTTGTCACAAAACTTAATAACATAATCCCATATTTTTCCAGCCCTTAATATAGACCAAATACAAAACATTCATCCATTTGTATTGCTATTTTATTTTCATAACTTGATCCAATAACAAATAAAAAAAGATGTGATGGCATTTAATGAGCTTTTTGATTCTGTCATATTAAAAAAGCACAACAAAAACATTTAGTTATCAAAAATATAACAAATTGTATTACAAATTTACAAATTAAACTGAATCTTACACCAAAAATGTATTCTGGATCTTACAAAATATACATTTTAAAATACTTTTTTAATCTATATAAAATCCGACTCGAGTTGTCTAAAGTTAATATGATCTAAAAATGTATCTTCTTTGTAAGCAAAATATTGAATTGAAGGTGGGGTGGGTTAGGTTTCATGCAAGAGAAGTAGGAAAGACTAAAAGACTTGGGATTTAAGAATCAATAGTAATTTGTTAAATCTAGATGACTTGTATAGAGGCAGAATTTCAAGCACCACACATGCATTGTCTTTTTATATGTATCAAACAGAAAGACTCAGTACTAATACATAAACATCATCATAACACAAACTGACATAAGTTCTCTTCTAGTGACATAATATGGCCAATACTTCAACAAATATTGTTAAGATTACAATTAAGATCCGTGGGTATATCTTTGCATTGATCTAGTATGAACTACTGTGATAGTGTAATATTATTTGACCAATTCCATTTTATATATATTTATACCATAAACATTTAATTGCAAATACCCTGCATCCCAAACGAGACATTTACAACAACAAAAACACACTTAAGGTAAAAGTAATAATAAAAATAGATGAATTCCACAAATACAGGATAAATATATAAGGTATGTAAATTAAATAATATATAAGGATAAATAGAGGACATATACAATTCAGTGAAAGAAAAAGAAAAGCTGAGAAATACCACAGTTCTTGTCTTGCACTTCTAAGAAAAGCTAAGACATCCTCAGAAGTCCTCTTGAATTCTAAGCAACACCCTTCAGCATCAGCTGATGATAAACGTTTCCCTGGAGATTTATGAGTGCAGGTTAGAATGTATTAACCCCTTCACCCTGTCTGATACATTCAGACATTACCATCTGAATTTTTAGCTTGATCTTATTGTACTAAATGTTTTTTACGCATACAAAATGTTGAATTTTGGTTAGGTTTGATGCTGAAATGTAACATTTAGACATTTAATTATGTATGTATATTTTTGTTCAAAGGGATTGTTCACAGAAAACGTTTTAATTGTTTTTGAGTAAACTGTTCTTTTAGTTTATTGCCATGTTGGTCTCTAGGCTAATTAATTACCTTTTTTTTAGTAACTTTAGAGCATTTCTCAAAACATTTAGTCATTTGTGCACATCATAGTAGCAGTTTCTCATTCCTGATTCCAAATTTCAAACGCTTTTGGACATGCATCAATTTCTTTCATGCATCTCTGCTGTTTTATAACATTATCATGCGTATGTCATGTCAGTCAAAATTAACTAAACTTGTGTATGCTGAATAATCATTACATATATAAATAATAGTATTCATTTTATTTCTTCAGTCATACATACAAAATTTTTGAACTAGTTGTCAAAATCTGTCAAGCTAATTTTATAAAAAAAAATAATTATATTCTATTTTCCTAAAAATGTCTTCTAAAATCAACAATTTCATGAAGGATTTACAGACCTATGAATGTTGTAGGTTTAGTTACAATATGTACTGCAATATTGTTTACAGTTTTGCACAGCTCTACCCAAAGAAAGTTTATGTTTGCTGTAAATAAGGGTGTACTTATTCTTTTGCACAATGCTGTAAATAAACTAGAATTGCAAAGAGCAAATGCAGTAAACATGTGAAACATACATATTCAGTGTCTTGTACTCAGTAACTCACTAAATGCAGTGATGTCTAACTTTACTGTAGTTTTCAAATGGCTGTGCAAATAGTATTTAATGCCGTCTTGAGCATTTGTCACCAAAATCTGATTTTTGCATTGGAAAAAATGAACAGAGTAAACTGTCATAATGAAAACATGACAAAGCCATTTGACTATATTGTTCATAAACAATGTCAGGATTTTTCATCTTGATGACACTGACACTTTCATTGACATCAATACTTGCTTTTGAGGAATGAGTTCTCCTTTTTAAGCAAGTGACACGCTTTTACATGTTATCAACTAGGTTTTGCAGTTTGTACTAAATGTTTTGAGAAATGCATTAACTGTTGTGCAAATGTAAACAGTGTTATGAGAAACGCACCAAAGCCACTGAGAAAAACTAAACATGTTTCAGCGTATAGTATTTATAAATCTTAAGAATATATTAATCAGGGTTCACCACAGTGAAATGAACCACCAACTATTCCAGCACATTTTACGCAGTGGATGCCCTTCCAGCTGCAACCCAGTACTGTGGAAAAAACAACCATACGCACTCTCTCTCACACACACAAACACACACACACACACACACACACACACACACACACACACACACACACACACACACACACAATTTAGGCAATTTAGTTTATTTAATTATTTAATTCACCTATAGCGAATGTCTTTGGACTGTGGGGAAAACCAGAGCACCGAGAGGAAACCCACAAAAAAAATGCTTTCATTTCATTGTTTACAACAGCACAAAGTGTATTAAACATTGCATAACCCAAGTTTTGTTGATATGCTCAAGAAATGTAAATCATGAAGTGATCACATAATTAATAAAACTGTAAACTGATTATACTTTAAAATGTAACCTAATTATTACTGCTACTTAATTTTTGGTGAGTTAAAACGATTTCAATTACTATATTGCATGTACAGTATGTTATCTTGTATCTTAAGCCAAAAAAAAAAAGCAGTCCATTAAAATTTACAAAAACAAAAGATGCACAAATCGTGTGTGCATGAAACAACAGCGATCAAATCTGCAGGACATAAAAGTATTACCAGGCTCAATAAGCGAACGCCGTTGCCATGGACGACGGGGAATATTAGGAAATATCAGACCACTGAATTCCATGATTGTCCAAAGACCCGTGTAATAATAGATGTTAGCTTCTACTTACTGAACCTGATTGTTATTTTTGGCAAGTGCACATTTACACACAGTACTGTGAGTGCAGTGTTATGATTTGTTTTCTGTGCATCGAAGACTGTGCAAAATCATATTCTAAACCATCTCCACCTCAGTCAGTTCAAGAATATATTGGCATTTCCATCCACACTCTGATTTAACAGTTTTATCAATAATTTATGCTCTGACTGTGGTGTTTGTTCACTGTATACTCAGCAGAATGATAATACAACAAAACGTAGTCCACCAACATAGTGTTGATCAGCAACATTATGCTTCAGTGCCCAAATCTAGCTTTGTATATCATCCGACTATAAAAATGACTAATTTCAAACTTTATGGTGTGGACATTTTTATTAATTTGCTATGATTAATGTGGAAGCTTGGGGCTGTATACCTAAAGCAAAGTTGTAAATCCTTGGTAAACATTGACAAAGAGTGGGCAAATGAGAATATAATTCAGACAAGATTTATGCAGCACTTTTGTTCCAGTCTGTTGTGCAGTAAATTCAGGCAATTTTTGATTTTAGATATTGACAGACAGACAGACAGACAGACAGACAGACAGACAGACAGACATACAGACAGACAGACAGACAGACAGACAGACAGACAGACAGACAGACAGACAGACAGACAGATAGATAGATAGATAGATAGATAGATAGATAGATAGATAGATAGATAGATAGATAGATAGATAGATTCTAGATAGAAAGATTAGTATGTTGCAATATTGTTAATACATTTCCTAAAGAATGCACTGAATAATAGAACAAATGCATACAATGTCAAACAGCTCCATCTAGTGAGTAAATAGTTAAATTACAGCAGGCGTAATTTAGACGTCTAATCGTTTATAATTTACTTTAAAATGATTCAATATTCACATTTCATTAGATTTTTTTCTCAATTTCACATGATAAATAGTGACTAATTAAGTGTCCAAATTAATATTTAAATCATCAAAATGTTAATAATTGTTATGTTGTTGTTTTTTTACATAGAAAGGTTTTATGGCATTTAAGACTTACATGAGTTTTTAAATCTAGAAATAAGTTTTGATATTTGCTCATATGTCCATGTTTGAGAAGATTTTCAATTTGAAAAGAAATATATGGATTTTTAATTATTTTATTTCAATGCCTTATTTTAGATATCTTTATGTAATTTAACAGCCTCCTCTGAAGACTTGCAGGACAGTCATATCAGATGGATAAACACTGCAAAGCTGTTTTTAAAGACTAGAGTCTGTTCAACCATAGAGCTTTACTGCATTGTAAGACCAGCTTAAAGGCAAAAATATCTTCTCAAGCATGAATAAATGCCTTCTTTTGAGGGTCTTGGTATTGGAATACAGTGACATCAGATGGATAAATACTGCAAACCTGTTTTTAAAGACTTGAGTCCGTTCCAACATTGCTTTACTCCATTGTAAGACTGGCTTAAAGGCAAAATATCTTCTCAAGGATGAATACATCAACATTATGTGGCAGTTTCTTCACCACATCAATTGTGAGCGTGTTAAAATGCACTCAATGTCATGGCTAATCAATGAGGAGCAGCAGCATGAAGCCAAGCCAAATCGTTTCTCTCAGAAGGGAATGTCAGCGTTTTCTCATGGGCCAATGAAAGCTGATGATCTTTTACACAGTTTAGCTCCATGTTTGACTACTTACTTTAAATAAAAAACAATGAATAAGAAATCTCAAAATTAATTAATCAAGCAATAACTGGTTAATTTTTTTTTCTTAAAATGCTCCTACTGAATACCAGCCAACTTCATTAAACAGTATTTGTTGTTTATGGCATAAAACTGCTTCAGGATTAGATTTATGCATTTTATATAATCTAATTTATGCATCACATCTTGTTTAATCTCATTTTTAAACCTGTAAGTAAACACAATCAAGGTCCAGATTTAGAATCCAACATGATTAAAATAACGAACAGCTTTCGGTAATCATGATAAAATTAAATCCTATCTGAAATGTTCTTTTCAAAAGAACAGGCTTTCTATTTTTCCCCATTCACTCAAACAATTATCTCTGATTATGCATGCAAAGATTTGGTCTTGGCAGAAAGATTATTTTACAGCACCAGGGGGGCCTAACATCTTAAAGCAACATCTAGCGAAGCATGAAATAATCCCTTTGCTTTAATGTTGATGCAAAATGTTCTGATGAAAAAATAAAGAAAGATAAGTATAGTTTTGTTTCCAAGTGTATTTTTTTCCAGGTTATCTAAAATTCAAAAGAAGGAATATTTTTACCACCACAGCCCAATTAAAGTGAAAAAAAAAACACAATAAAATGGTTTAATAAATTAATAGTGGGACATCTTGTCACATATAATGCATAGAAACCTATTACCTCTTCCGTCATGTTTTCTGGCTAACGCTGACTCGAGTTCACTTTGCTTCTGTCTCCTGCTATCCTGATCCTGACACAGTTCCCACAAGATTGACTGCCTCTTTGCCATTTTGAAAATACTAATTATTATTAGGGTGGCCACTATGCCATTATTTATAAATGTAAGAAAGATGATTGGATGAAAATATTGTTGAGTGCCAATAGTTAAACCTGACTTTTGCACCCACACATTTTCTGGAACAGGATCCAGCAAGATCTGGCTCAAATTAAGCACTGGGTGTCACATGAAATACAAATATTCGGTAACACTTTACAATATGGTTCATTAGTTAATGCATTTACTAACATGAACTAATCGTGAACAACACATGTACAGCATTTATTAATCATAATTGAACATTTACTAATGCATTATTAACATCCAAGTCCATGCTTGTTAACATTAGTTAATGCACCATGAGTTAACATGAACTAACAATGAACTACTGTATTTTCATTAACTAACGTTAACTAACATGAACAAATACAGTAGTAAATGTATTGTTCATTGTTTGTTCATGTTAGTAAATGCATTAATTAACATTAACTATTGAACCTTATTGTAAAGTGTGACCAAATATTCACATGAATGTGTTCCAAAACCCCATTTCCTGAGTATTTAATGTGTGATTTACTTGTGACTTTAACATATAAAGCTTATGTGATGCACTTGAGTTTTTTTTTCTGTAAGGACGAGAAATAAATTAACATAAAAAGTCCTCAATGTATCTATTTATTGTGTTTATGTTCATTTCTTTACATATAGGCTGACTGTGCCATAAACTATCCATGCAAAAAATATAAGTAGGATTTATCCTATTGTCTTCATATAATATATCTTAACTAATCCCAAAGAGGGATTTGTCAGGTCTTATTATTTATACTATTATTTATAAGTGGAAAACCAAAAAGAGAGATTATTTAACATTTTAAGCAAGTCACGGTTATTATGCAACATAAAAGATTTCTTTTCTGAAAATGAAACGCATTAAAATAGTGCCGCCGTTTTTACAAAAAGCGTAAAACTAACATTTTGTGAAAACTGGCTAATGAAAGTCAACCTACAGTAGGCCTAATCTTACCTTTTTGGAGTAGGTTATGGGAGTTAAATAAAAACATGTAACCTACATGATAAATATAAGTTTTAGAAACTGAAAATAGGGAGAATATAAGTTAACAACTGGGAAAGAAGACAAACATGAGCAACCGCACTTTTCATTCAAGCCCTCATTTAAAGTCCTCCTCACAACCTGGTCTTCATTGTTTAGCGCTTTTTTATCTTCAATGCTTTCGTCATTATATTTTCAAAAGAAATTTGACAGTTTTACTACATAAACATACCCGTGTTATGTAGAAAGTGAAGTGAAAATCTCATCATAATGGTGAAGTATTTGACGACAAGCGTGCGCACGCCATACAGTTCAACAGTTTGGACAGTCCAACTTGAGATCACGTCACCATGTAACTGGTGTACAAGTGTCCAATGAGGGTCTCTTATGATGCGGAGTCATGGCGCTGACATGAGCGAGCCCAAAACCGACATGCTAGCAAATTTAAACCATACATACACAAATTAATCCAATCTACCGAACTATCCGAGGCGAATATTAACAGAAACAGTCAACGGCTGGCTTCGGTAAGTAGAAAAGCGTACGAAACATTTTATGTATAAAGGTAAAATGTGACGCTTCTCGTGTTGTTTTTCTCAACAGGCAGGCAGACAGGCAACAGACGGTCATTGTGTCGGGAAAGCGATTTCACGTATGTTTATGTTATGAATACTGACGCTGGATTTTTCTTCAAAGTCTTTTGATTACTTAACGTTACTGGTTTGGAAATTACAATAGAAGCTGTTTCGTTGATGCCTCGTTAGTATATAGTTGGAGTAGGTGAAGATGAGCAATGCATGACATTATCGGTCAAATCTTAAAATAGACTGTAATTTGAAGGTCTTTTAGACTATAACAAAAACAGGTGTGACAAAAGGTTGAAACTAGCTTTAACCCCAGCGTGTAAAGACTAACTTTTATAGGCATCTGGCTACACTAACGTTATCGGTCAAAATTGCAATAACATTTTAAAATATTAAACTTTTATTTAAATTTTATATTAACTGTTGTAATGCATTTTAAAACGTAATTAACTATTGTAATTTTAATCAATACATCAATACTGTCCTTACCATAACATAATTCTTCTGAAATCACATATAGATAAATACACATTTTATTTAATATATATATATATATATATATATATATATATATATATATATATATATATATATATATATATATATTATCATTGTGCTGCCTCATATTTTGATGCAAAACTATCAGTACAAAAATATTAATACAAAATATTTTGTTATCATCAGTGGCACAATAAATTGATCAAAAGGTACAGTAAAATTATTTGTTACAAAATATTTTATTTCAAATGTATATATGTATAAATAGACACACACATAGACCATTTTGAGGGATGTAAACAGTAACAGTGGTCCAAATCTATTTCCTGTTTTAAATTTTTCATTTCCATATTCCAAGAATCCTGAAAGGTCTACATATTGATAAAGAATGTTAGGATATGATTCAATTGCCTCTTGTTACAGTTATTAAAATTGTTTGACAACAAGCAGGAATAGTCATGGGCTAGTGACATCACCACATTGAAATGGTCTAATTCACAATATAAGAGGTTTTATTTGTGGTGAGAAGAGACTTTTTTTTTTCTAAAAGTATGTTTTTTTTTAAGTTTGACTGGTAGTATATACAAACACATATATTGTAAGTTGTTCTGACAACAAATTAATAAACAAAACAAAATCTGTTTATTTTTATGCTATAATCAATAGTTTTCCAAAAATTTAAAAACGTTTATAAATATTGTTGCCGCTCAATGTATTGTTTTGTTTAATATAGAGCACTAATTTAATTTCTAAAATAACAAGAAATTGCTAACAGAACAAATCCTATCTTATTACAAGGGCTACTGGTGGGTTTCTGCATAAATGTGTTGTATTGAAGACTAGTTTATCTGGCTAAATAGGGTGAAGCAGAGTTTGATCTTGGATGTCCCGGGACCCAGTATTGCTCAGCTGCTGTATTTGTCTTGATGGAATGCAGAGCCGAGGCAGCTGTGTTATGGTGGGTATTTCTCAGGCAGGTGCAACATTAGACAGAAGGCCACTGATGGGTTAGACACACACACAAAGGGTGTACAATGGCAATAGATGGAAATGAGGCCCTGAGGGGTTCATAAAGGGATTTGCTATTGTTCAACAAGATACATAAACATCATCCACTGGTTGCCAGATCTAAAGGGTCAAGCAAATAAGAAATGGTATGGAGGTCAATTTACCTACATACAAATACTGAAAAAATGTTTTGTGTGATAAACGTTTTTAAAGGGATTGTACACCTAAAATCATTTTTTTTTGTTAATTTACTTATCTGCAGGTCATCCAAGGTTTTATTAGCTGAATTTGTGGTCCTTGGGATTAATATAATGGCAGTAAATAGTAATGGGCTTTTAGATTAATTATAAATGCATACAAACAAGTCCAGACCAATAACCATGGCTCCTGATGACACACTGAGATCTTGTGAAGCGAAATGATTGGTCTGTGTAAGAAATTAAACATTATTAAAATATAATTTGCTTTAATCCAAAGCCTGGGCAAACTGATCTCTGCGCATGTGCAAATGTAGTTCTGTCGATATAATGTCGAAAGTGCAAGGGTGGTACTTTAACAGCAGTTCAGGTGACGCAGTTTGTTGATATTGGTTGATAGATATTGACAATTGCATCACCAGCTTTTGTACATTCGTCATCAAAAGCGACCAGTCTACAGTCTTCTTTAATATTCCACTGAAGATGAAAGTCACCTACATCTTTGATAACTTGAAGGTCAGTAAATTAACAGGACATTTTCATTCACATCAACTATCCCTTTAAGAAACCTCTGTGTTCAGAATGAATGTTTTGTACTGTTGATATGGCAGCTCCTGCTTATTAT
>NC_141043.1:29075000-29155000 GCF_052040795.2 Danio rerio
GGAGTAACAAGGCAAGGCAAGTTTATTTATATAGCGCGTTTCATACACAGGGACAATTCAAAGTGCTTTACATAAACTAAAACATAAAAAAACAATATAAATTATTAAAAACAGATTAAAATGTGTTAAAATAGGTTTTAAAAGAATCAAAAAAGAAAAGAAAGACATAATAGTGCGATCTCAGACAGATTTAACAACAGAATTATACAATCAAATAACTCAAAATTTGAAGACATCTCTAGCCATTGACTTCCAAAGAAGGAAAAACAAACACTATAGAAGTCAATGGTTACAGGTTTTCAGTTTCTTTAAAATGTTGTCTTTAGTGTTCAACAGAATAAAGAAACGTATAAAGGTTTGCAAACAATTGAGGGCGAGTAAATGTTTAGTTTTGGGTGAACTCTACTTGTAAATAAAGGTTTGTAATGCTGTGATTTTCATCATAGCTGGTTAATTTGGTTTTAGTCTAAAACAATTTGGCAAAGAATTAAAAAAAGTAAACATCTTGAAACTAATGGAGAAAACACTTTGTAAACCAGTGCTGGTGTAAAAAGTGCGCATTAATGCATTAAATATTAGTGTCTATTTTCCCTTTTGAAACAGCAGTATAGTGTTGGCTATACTTTAGGTGTGGTGAAAGATTATATTAGGATGTGTTAGAATAGGGTGTTAGAATAGATGATGACAGTGTCAGATAACATCAGTTAACATTTTCTTAGAATGAGCCTAAAATGCCACAGTCAGGGGTGGTAAAATTAATTTACAAAAGCACAAACATAAATAAAATAACAAAGTTAAGCTGTAATTGCATAAATTTGTTTCAAAATGAAATGAGGAAAACATTTAGAAATTGGTTCAAATATTAAGCTTCATTCATCTCTTTTTGCTCACTGCTTTAATATTTAATGAGTTGAATGTAATAACAGGGTGTCCGCAGGGTCTTAAAAAGTCTTAAATCCCAAAAGATTAATTTTAGGTCTTAAAAAGTCTTAAATGTACTAATATATTGTGGTATCTATTTTAAATATATATTTTTTATATCAGGTCTTCTTTTTTTTTTGTTCATGTGTAGCTACTCAATCTGGCATTGAACACCATACAATCATCAATCTCAGTCAAACTTTTAACTTTTTTATTTAAATAAAGTAAAAAAATTACTTTCCTTACTGTAAAATTTGCTTCAGTTCTCCATTTATTTACTGCTGAGGATACTGACCTGAGCTATGTTTTTTATTATTAATATTAAATAATAGTTATAGTATTAAGTTTTAATCACTTAAGTTATAACAATAATTTTTTGATGGGTCAAGTGAAAATCTTTTCTAAATGTGATATTCGAGAAAGAAAATCCTTAGCATTTACCCTCTGTATAAGTCTAAAATGTCATTCATAATGATCTTAAAAAGTCTTCAATTTAACTTGGTGAAACCTGCAGAAACCCTGACTAAGTTTTAATATTATATTCAAATATAATATAACCTCCATTTATTCATTTTCTTTTCAGCTTAGTCCCTTTATTAATCTAGGGTAGCCACAGCGGAATGAACCGCCAACTTATCCAGCATATGTTTTAAGCAGCGAATGACCTTCCAGCTGCAACCCATCACTGGGAAATATGTTAAAACATTAAACTAATATTTATCTGAACTCGCTGATATTTTTGACATATTACATGTCATTTCTGATGTCTGACTTGTATTAAAAGAAGTTAAGTTTAATAAAGCGTCATAATATTAATAAATGTTCATAATTAGTAGCAGTTGTTACAAAAACTGCTCTTCTTTACTGTTTGTCCCCTCCTATTTAGTTCATCAATAACAAGTGATAATAATAATTTAACTAATGTAACTGTTTCCATTGCACTTTATAAATGTATACAGATTGTTTCAACTTCAATAGATTTGCAATATTAAATGTGTAATGTACGCTCTGAAGAGCTTGTACATGCTGTCTTAATTAAAGCAACAATAAACCCAATCTAACATATTCGTATTTAATACTTTCCCCAAAGCTTCTCTATGAGCAAGATCTTCTTCCCTGTTTCTGCTCGCAACTGGACTGTGATGGATCAGGTTGTGCTGGAGTACGATGGACAGAGAGCCATGTTTAACGCCAGCGCCGGCATCAACACTCCAGCCGAATACTCTTTCCGTTGCCAAAATGTGAGCAGTGCTCAGAGCCCCCTGCTGGTACCACGCAATGCCACAGACAACGCCACCAAGTGGACTCTCATATTCACTGATTTTCAGGTAAGACAAATGTGTTGTGATTAAAGGGGTCATGAACTAAGAAAACAAAATTCTCTTGATCCTTTGACATTTAGGAGGCATAGTAGCATAAAAATGGAAGTTTCAGAGCTCAAAAAGTGATCGTTACTGTAAAATCAGCCTCTATTTTGAATAATGCGTATCCATAATGTGTTTGGAATGTTCCACTCTGTAATGTAATAGGGCCGACTTCTACTTTGAGTGTTAATTTTGCTGACAGATAATTTTCAGCACCGGTGGCTCAGTGGTTAGCAATGTCGCCACACAGCAAAAAGGTCGGTGGTTCAAGTCCCGGCTTGCCAAGTTGGCATTTCTGTGTATAGTTTGCATGTTCTCCGCGTGTTGGCGTGGTTTTCCTCTGGGTGCTCCAGTTCCCCCCACAGTCCAAAGACGTGCACTATAGGTGAATTGGAGTCCCGTGAAGGAGCTCCAGATGGAGACTTTTGTTTTGTATTTACCTTTTGATTAATGTTGTTGCTTGTCCTTTCTCTGAATGAGCGAATTTTAGCTACATTAAGGAAAAAACTAAACACTCACAAAGAAACTCGACACGGAGGAACATAAAAACTGCTGACAGCTAGCTTTTCGGAAGTGTTATTGCAGAGCAACACGAACAGCATACAGAAGTATAAATGCATGTCTACATGCCAGTGGCGTTGCGAGGGGGGATTTTGATGGCTTAAGCCCCTGATGTAATGTCAAAGCCCCTGATCTTTTGGAATATGTTGCACTTAAATAAAAATAGGTTGTATAACATTTATTTTGTTATCGAAGTCCTTAAAATTAGCACATACATCACGCGCTCCACTTAACGCAGCGTTTGTGTCATGTAATTAGTCAGCCATTCAGCAGTACCTGTTTCTACCGGCAGGTGGGAGTGGCACTGTTGTCACATGGTGTTGAAAAAATCCCGTCATCATTATTCACTCATTATTTTAAGGAGCTGAAGCTGATGAGGTAATAATACAGCTGTTTAGCGCAACTGAATAGTTCTAACTACTGATAAAGCTTTATATTTGTTTTCACATTATAAAATGTGTGTAGTTTTGTTGAAATAAAATAACTAATCCATCAAATGTGCATCATATCAATGTAAATGCATGCGAATTAGTCTGAAAAACGTAAATTGTACTAGTTTTCTACATATGATATAGATATCTAGATATGATATAGCCAGGCACGTCTGTTTCTGTAATAGTTAAATAGCAGTAAGTTCATGCATCTAGCTTATTATTTTATAGCTTCTATTATAACATGCTTTATCAGTTAGCACCGAATTATAAATCGACTTTATTCTAATGAAAATACCTAAGATGGCTGGAATAACACATATAAACCATTGATTGTGGCAGTCGTGTAAATGACCAGTTAAAGCCTTTTTTATGTTTATTCAGATCTTATTTTCATTCATTCAACTACAGCAAAAGCCGGATTTCTTCATCCATGTTAGGGATTTTCCTGGAATGTTCTACTATTTTTGTGAGGCATTTATGGAATTTCTGCTCAAGTATGAATGAAACAGGCATTACATGCATTTAAAGTGCTACAATGCCCACATCAACCTATTTTGAGGAAAACTAAAAAAAATCTCCCTCTAAAGACATTTGAAGTAAACTTTTTTCTATCATATAGATCTTTATTTTTATTTTTTTGTACTATTTTTTTTAGACAATTTTTATTATATCAAAAATAATGGCCTTGTATATCAATATTTTGTGTGGTATAGAATTTAGAAATTCCAGTATCTCGACAAAACTACACTTTAGTTAATCACTCTGTCCAAATGAACATGATTGTAGCTTTGTATCACATTGGATAACAACTCACACCATAAAATAAATCCGATTTTCAGACATGCAGAAAATTACATTTTCAAAAAACAAACAAACTTAAAAGCAAGTCAAGTCAAGTTTTATTTGTCACATACATAGTAATACAAAGTATGACCAGCAGTGAAATGTAGGTCAGGTCCGCTCCAGAGACAGTGCAAGTATAGATAAACAAAAATTAAATAATAAGAAAAAAAATATGTGCAAAAAATTATACAAGGTAATAAGACTAGCAGCAATATGAGGTAGCTTATAGATATGACTACTACAGTGATCAGGAGGAGATAAGAGGCTCAAGAGGTATGAAATTGCTCATAACAGACTAGTAAATGAGAAGTGGGTTAATTTATTAATGTTTTTTTCCTTTTTGGTGTTACAAGTCACAAAGCTTCACAATTTAAAGCTTTTATTGCTAAAAGACTGTCAACTCAAAAACCTTTTATTTACTTTTATTTTACTTTTACTTTTTATTTTACTTTTAAAATCTGATTTAAACCATTTATAATCCTATTATTAAGATTAGAGCAGATCACCTTTTGAAAATGGGAGTATTTTATAACGGTGGCATCGTGGGTCTCTGTGATCACTCGAAGCAGAAGTATAAACCAGCCTTAAGCCGAAGGAAAATTAATGAATAATTTATCCTATTTTTTTGTCAGTCATTTTTAGAACTTTTTCAGCTAAAAAAAATACACAAAAAGTAAATAAAAATCTGTTTTGAATGACAAAAATATGACAGAAATGTACTGATATTACCGTCAGTGTATATGATGTCAGTGCTACAATTATTGGTACAATTGAGATTTTCTTTTTCTCTTAAAATACTACATTTAGTTGTGCCAATAAAGTAAAGCCTAGCACAAAGAACACTAAAAACACAGACCATAAAACAAGTGTACATTTTTTGGATACTGATATCTGAACATAACCTATGCTTATGTAATATAATGAAATGAAATGTATGCTTTCCATTGACGTATGCTTTGTTAATACTATATTTGGATAGAATTGAAAGTTTTATATATTTACTGTAGCAGATTTACAAAATATGTTCATGAAACTTGATATGTTCATGGATCCCTTTAACTTCCCAATCAAGAAAATAATGTTTGGATTGCATTTCTTAACTCCTAATGTTGCTAGTTAACACATTCAATGCATTTGTTTTCAACACATCCCATCATTTCGAAAATGTCAACCTCTACCAAATCGGGAAAAAAAATTGGTGTAAAAACAATTTATATAAAATAAAAAAAAAATAAAAATAAAACATTTTTCAGTACTAAATCATCTTTATTTTTTTAAAGTATGCCATAAAATATTTCAGATTCATATTTAACATGTTTTCTTCTTTTTTTTATTGCAATAAAACCTAAATCAAGTGCAATAGTGCAACAGAATTATGTTTAGTTGATTTTTTTTTAAATCAACATTGCTGTGTGTGTGTGTGTGTATGTTTGTGAGCCATTATTTAAACCAGTCATTCTTTAAATGACTTTAACAGGGATTATTTAAAACAGTAAAACCACAGTCAACCTTTTAGTAGAGGGGCAGTCAAAGGGTTATTCATTTTTATTATATAAAAGATTGATTAATAAGTTTGACCCAAACAATGAATTTTTGACAATTTACAGAAATATGACCATGAGAGTGTTTTGTGGTCCAGGGTCACATACTGTATGACTAAAATGAAATACCATTTTAGTCAAAAGACTAAGACTAAAACGTCATCAAAATTTCTAATCTAAATGAACTACTTCTGTTCAGCAAGGTCTAAGGCATCATTTTGCTGGTCGAACAGCAAGATTCATGGTGTGCAACTGGATTTATGTGTTCCCTTATTTGGCAACTGTCAAAAATGTCAGCCCAATCAGCTATATGTCTAAAAACCATGTACAATGGCTCAAACTTAGACCTGTCCTCTTATTCAAGATGACAAGGGCACCGACTTTAACATTGAGCATATGTTGCATTAATAAATGTACACTGGTAAAAAAAGTTTTCTCAGCCCCGTTAACATACTAAATTCTTAGAGGAAACCACATACTACTGTGATTTGTATAAGTCTACATTTATTGTGTTTTAATAAGGGAGGTTGAAAACAGAACAGAAAATATTCAGTTACTTCTAAATTCTGATTTAAAAAAATAAATGTAAATATCTTGATAACATTTTAAGTATTTCATAATGACCCTTTTAACAGTGCACCACAAAACCCCACACGATTGATCCACCATTTTGTGTGCAACAGATCCAGAGCTTCAGCGTGACGGGAGACTCGTTCGCGTTTGCCAGTGATTGCGCAGGGTTCTTCAGCGCGGGCATCTGGATGGGTCTGGTGATTTCTCTGCTCATGCTGCTCATCCTCACCTACGGCCTGCACATGATCATGCAGCTTCGCACCATGGACCGATTTGATGATCCTAAAGGCCCGGCCATTTCAGTGCCTCTGAGTGAGTGATTCAAGACTGAAAATGCTGTCAAAACTGTGTGGATGTTAAAAAAGCATCCAGCCTTTAATGTGGTTGGTAATCAGGAATTTATGGATCAAATGCAAGTATTTGATTGTTATTTAAGAGGGTATAATCAAATGCAAAGTGTTTTTCAGATTTTTGTTGTTGTTGTCTTGTAAAAAAAGATGTGAAAATAAATAATTCCACCACTTTCTATATCATTTGTAAAGTAAAATACTGTGTTTAGTTGATACTAACTTTGCAGAAAAGGTTCTATACATTAACTGAGTGATATGCAATTGATAACATGAAATAACAATGGGCAGTTCATTTACAGCTGAGTTTTTGTCTTACATGCGCATATAATAATGTGTAAATGTGTACATATTGTAAGTGATGTAGATTAATAAACGCTGTTCCTGAATGTCTCTGATGTTAATGAATTGAACCTGACTGTAAAGTTTTACAAACGCATTTCAGTGAACATGCATGCATGTTTATCCCTCTAATGTCTTAGAACTTCTCTTGCGCTGTTCATTTTAGGGCTGTCTTGTTGTCTTCTAAATCTGGTGGTTTATTTCTCATGTGCTGGATTTGTTTATGTTTAAAGATTTGCCAATATTTAATTTCACTAAATGTACAATTTAAGTGCCTAAAGTGAATCAGTCACTGCATGGAAAAATCAAGTGCATAATAATAATAAACATGAGCAATTAAGTTAAATTGTTTTGTTGGTTATTAGACTAATAAAAGTGCCAAAAACGTCCAATATTATGCAATGTTTGAATTCAAGAGATGCCCAAAACTGTGTAAAAAGCTTCAAGTTGAAGAAGTTTATAGTAGATATAAATATGCTAAATGCAATGTGCCTTGTTTGGGTTTTTGCTGTTTGTGCAACTGGATGTAAATGTATACACTATATTTAATAAATGTATGTTTGTGTGTTATAATTGTGTTTGTTTCTTTTAAATATTCACGCACAAGATGTTGATAGAATTATGGTTTCTAACAAATAAACTTGAAATGAATTTCAGAATGGTGTATTGCAACACGTTACAAGATCTAGCTGATTGAGAGTCAAGGAACTTTGTCAAACTAAGACAGTTTGCTGTTTAAAAAAAACGTGGTTGTGAAGCAGCGTCTTGCAAAATCTAACTTCACAACATCCGTTTTAATCACGATCATTTGTAAGACTCTGCTTTTATTTTAACATCATGCTGAAATAAGTGAAGACAAAGACAACCTGAAGTAAAGTCTTGTGGGTTGATTTTAGAGCTTTTAATTTGACCATCAGGCACCCAAAGACAGCTCAAAGAACATTCACAATTTGCAAAAATAGAATCAGAGTTGATTGACAGTATTCCAGCATTTGCAATATGAAAGAGTAGTGAAAATGCAGTATCAGTTTATGATGAACTAAATTTGAGATGATTTGCAACTATTATAATACCCAGAAACCAATAACAGCACAATAATTACAAGTAAAACAAATTACAAATTGGAAGAACCATAATTACACGAGTGACCTAACTGAATTTGATATCGCTACGATATGAATAATGCATCTGAAACCTAATTTTATTTTTCAGCAGCAATATAAAACACTAACCCTTTTCCAGTGCCCATTATTATATTAAAGTGAAAAACTATTTTGGGCCTTGAGTACTTTGGACAATTCTGTAATTATAAATAAACACACAGATAAACCTAATTAATGCAGAAAACTCAATTCTTCATTAGTCTGGAAGCCTGTAATTGAGACTAACACAACAAAATATAAAACATCCTTTTTTTAATCCACAATTTAATCAGGCTTTTTAACATATTTACGTTAACTACAACCCTCAACGAAATCATATCAGTGCATCTTCAGCTGTTCTCGGTATGAAGAATGGACTGTCTTAATAAGTGATCACTGCAAGCTCAGTGTTTAACATCAAATTAAGTTAAAAGTTAGAAAAGAGAAGCAAACACTTTATAAAAGTGAAATCAACCTGACTAATCTGAAGCCATATTTCTTCAAGCGAATGCAGAATTGGGCAAACTTAGTAACTATCAGACATTAGTATGATGTACAAATGAAGCTCTTTAAGATGGAGGAATTTGCGGCGTGAAATCAGTCGGTCTCTTGCAGGATTGTTGAAAGTGCTTGTATAACATATAGGCTTCATTTGTTTTTGTTTTTTCTCCCATGGCAGCAACTTTACCTATAATTAGAGTTCCAGAAACATGACATTAGTCAGTGACATCATTGAATTAAAAGACATCAGTCACATGTCCTGAATTAAACAAGTGTTCTACACTGGATACAGCAAAAACAAACACATTTCTCCATGTCAAAAGAAAGGGCTCCATTATATTGCTGGAGATTTGCCACTTGTGTTATTCTGCATACAGAATTACAGATTTAGTGATATACAAAGAATCTCTGCTTGAAGTATTTTAGATTATTCTGGTTTTTATTTATTGAGTTAAATTGTTGAAGATCATGCAAATGCTTTGATCATCTGTGTTCAATTTTTGAAGTAATTTTTTTCTGCATCTTTTAGTAGGATGCATTAGGTTATACGAGAGACCTGCAGGCAAACAAATGGTTCTAAACAGGATTTGCATTGAAAAAGTTTTCAGCTCCTGTACTTTCAAAATAATTTTGCATAAATACACATTGATATATTCGGTTGTTTGTTTATTACAAAATCCTCCTAAGCAAGGTTCAGATTCTGTGTGGCCTTGGTAATACCGAATTGCATGCATCCGTTTTTAGACATGATGCAAGAAGATAAATATTTAAGAAAAAATTGAATCTGTAATCAGCTACACCCAACATCTGTATTTGCAAGAAAGTCTACAAATGTTTAATTTAACAATCAAATGTGAAGTAAGACTGAAAGATTGGGTTAGATGAAAGGAACTGCAAAATTGACAATCTTTCAGTAATAATGCCGTTCAAATGACAAAAATGAACAAAAGATTGAACGCAACACAAAATAGAAGCTCTGCGTATTACAATTACACTCACTTGACATTTTGAAAAGTACATTCATTCAGTCTCTTGCCTTTTTAAAGTATTGAACACCTCAACAAACAAAACAATCAACAAACATTCATAGAAACAAACAAACATGCATGCATACATACATACATACATGCATTAGGCCTTAGCAATAGTCAATATAATTCTTATAGTGCAATATATAAAAATGACGGCAGTGATTTTTGGAGGCCGGTATATTGTCTATGTTATATAAAGAAGTTTAAGATGATGGTGGTGATGGTGATGATTAGGTTATATAATAATACATAATAACATAAGGTTTTTTTTTTTTGTCCAACACGCTGCATTTTGCTTTCTGTGGATTATGCAGCATTTGCGCACACACATATACGCAACATTTTCATCCACCTATTTTTATGTGTATTTTGAATATGCGCATTTAATTAAAAAACAAAACAAAATCTGGGTTGATGGAAACGACAAAATAGCATATTGTAAAACATCCGACATGTTGTTTTGGTCATTCTAAAACGCCTGAACCATTTCAGTATTAGTGTTATTATATTACTAATGACCTCCAGAATCAAGAATGTCTGTGATTGCGTCTCACGTCTTCAAACGCCACCGCAAGTTCACTGCATGTCAGGATTGCGTTATGAGGTGGAAGACATTTATTGAATGAAAAAACGATTAATGCAGCTTCTCCTACCACAACAAATTCTGTTTTTATTATTGATATTTGATGTCAGTTAATCAAGAAGTGACCATTTTGTTTGACTCGTTGGATGGAAACGCTGCTTTATTCGCACGTCTGTTATGCAATAATCCAGTTATGCTCATAAAGTTAAAGTTAATTTGCATTACTTGGCTAAAGAGATGAAGCTGTTAAACACACTCGAAAAATCAGCATTAAAAAATGCTGCAAACCTTTAACAAACAGTCCTGTCTTGCCTGATTATTAAAAAATGGCGCCTGAGATGCTTTAAAACACTTTTTTTTTTACATCTATTGTTTATTATTATTTATTCGTTTTAAGATTTTTCTTCATGTTTTAATTTTAAATGTCTAAATATTCTTAAAACTATAAAGTTCTTTGAAACAGTGTACCTGAATTATTACACTATTATGTTATAAAAATTTATTATTTTTTTATTAGTGACAAGTTATGAAGTGGCAAAAAAATTGTTTATCGCAATTAATTTGCGTGCAATACATCACCCAGCAAAAAACTGATATCGTGACAGCCCTAACATGCATCAGTATTTACACACATAAACCGGAGTCTATTAAGCACTCAGAAAAAAAACAAAACAAAACAAAACAGCATCATTATACCCATTTTTGAGCTTGTGGGGTCCCTAGCATAGCAAAAGAACACCATAGAGCATGCTTTATTCATTTAACTACCATTGGACCATGAAAGTTTTTTAGCTAGACTTGGAAGTGATGGTTTATCAGACAAGGCTGCGTTGTGGTTTAATGCTTTATGTTTAAAGTGAAGATCTGAAGTGTGTGCAAAAGTGCAGTGTCAAATCAGATTAAATAAAAGTGATTATGGGATTCCACCAAGGATATGTATTGGTGCAGTTATTATTGACTTGATACATAATTGCTTAAAGCTGCAGCTAGGATTTTATTTATCAGGGCTGAAAAAAAATGACTTTTGTAGGAATGCAGTGTATTAACATGCTCCATTTCATTCCCAGCTGGATGCTGTGCATCATTTTGCCTCAATCATCGACTGCAAGTTTTCTACACATCACTCTGCATGATAAAATGGAGTTTCCGGGTCTTCTCTTGCTATTCAAAGGAAAATTTGATATTTCTGTTTTTTGATTAAAAAAGTGGTTAGTAACTATTAATCTTTTAGTTGTGTAAATTGCTTCCTTGTCCTCATTTGTAAGTCGCTTTGGATAAAAGCGTCTGCTTATTGACTAAATCTAAATTATTAATTGTGTTTCTGGTGATATAATATTCATCTGTCTTTATCTAGACAGTAAAACTGCTTTTTTTTCAAGTGGTTATTTAGTAAATAAATACTTAATTAAAAATGAAAAACATCATGACAGACACCAGTCTGCTTTATTTAAATGTGGGTGATTTGGTGCATGATTTATTTAAACATTTCTCCTAGAAATGACATTTTAATTCTGACATGGAAACACTTGGAAACACTTTTAAAATCTCTCTCTCTTTTTTAAAAGAGGCACTGGTGTAAGTTGGTCCGTATACGTTTTGCTCATTTGTTTTCCAATTTTAAACAGCAATAGATACGAATATGGTTGTTTATCAGTTTTTTCTTTTACTAAAAAGACACCAAGTAAATTCATTCATTCATTTATTTTCTTTCTTTTTAGCTCAGTCCCTTTATTATTCTTGGGTCACCACAGCGGAATGAACCACCAACTTATCCAGCATATGTTTTATGCAGCAGATGCCCTTCCAGCTGCAACCCATCACTGGGAAACATCCACACACTAATTCACACACACATACACTACAGACAATTTAGCTTACCCAATTGACCTATACTACATGTCTTTGGAATGTGAGGGAAACCGGAGCACCTGGAAGAAACCCACACGAACACAGGGAGAACATGCAAACTCCACAAAGAAATGCCAACTGACCCAGCCGAGGCTCAAACCAGCAACCTTCCTGCTGTGAGGCGATAGTGCTATCCACTGCGCCACCACACTAAGTATACAATAATAATAATAAACCTATCATTTCTATTATTATTTAGGCCTACAGTAGATCTGAAACAATCTTGTAAACCAGGTGCTGCTCAGAAAAGGCTCATTGCCCAGCATCAGGTGCACAGCAGCAAGTTTGGTGGCGAACTATAGGCCTATTATTATTATTAATATTATTATTATTTAAGCCTTGCCTGGAAACAGTCATGCAAACCAGGTTCTAAACGAAAATGGCTATCTTTGCTCAGCATCAGGTACATAGCAGCAAGATGTTTGCCAGCGAACCTTATAATAATGACAAATGTCTAATAATGCTGCTAATTTAAGTTATGCATACACAATGAATGCAAGGCTAAAAACTGATCAAATGACAATGTGTCAACTTAGTTTATATAAATAATTAAATAATATTAAATAAATTATTGCGTGCTGATTCACAGAAGACTATTATTTTGAGGGTGACGACACAAGCTCAGATTTGGTTGACCAATCAGAGAAAAATAGATGTTTCAGAACGGTCTACATGTGTATAATTATTTTTAAGGTTGTTTATTCGTTTTCCTATCCTAAACCAAAAAAACGTAAAATCAAGCCAAAATATTGTTGTTTTTTCCAGTTTTTTGTGGGCAAACGAAAACTCATAAATGACCATTTTCTTCATTTCCTTGATTCCATTTAAAATCGGAAAACAAATGAGCAAAACGTACACAGACCAAAGTTAATGGTAATCTGGCCACAAATTCTGTTGTAAACTTAACTGACCTGTTCTCAAATTAGAATTTTTTGATAAGATGAATGGGGTTCTGGCCGCAGAAATGCAACCACCCACATTTAAATGTCAATATTTGTATGATGTTCAGAAACACTGCCGATTGATTTGAGAAAGTAACAAGAAAGGAAGGAGATGCTTCTTATTCTTTTATAGACTGGCTTAGATCATAGATCCCTTTGTTCTTACCACGAATGTGAGGGTATTAAAGCGATCCCTCTTCATTTGTAGGCACCTTTTGTTTACGTTTTGACCTGCAATCCAAAAGTCCAGTATCTGTATATGCATGACTAAATAACTAATATAATACACCTCAAACCAGGAACACTCACAAGACATCACCCAGCAAACAAAAACCCTTCCACCAACTAATATAATACACCTTAAATCAGGACCACTCACAAGACATAGCCCCAGAAACCAAAAACCCTTCCACCAACTAATATAATACACCTCATAACATGACAAGACATAGCACCAGAAACCAAAAACCATTCCACCAACATGGAACCCTTTCACCAAACAAACAAACAAACAAACAAACAAAAACAGCACATGACAAACTAACCAAAACACACACACACCAACACAAATCTCTAGACTTAGAGATTTGTGAAAGACAAAAATGGTTAAGGAAAGCAGATTTCCACAATAATTTTTCATGGGAACTTCATTGTCCACTTTTTCAACCTTCTCCCAAAAGAGATTTAAAGCATGGAGATATAAATCATTTCACAGCATGAAAATCAGGACCAGAGATTGCTAAACTAATGGTCATAAGAAATAAGTAAGTTTATTTAACTCAAAGCATCTCCATTTCCCATTAAAAAAATGTGTGGAACTCTAGATATCAAGTAAGCATAAATGGGATAGTTCAGCCAAAATTGAAAATGGCCTCATTATTTACTCTCCCTCATGTGGTTTTAAATTTTTACGAATGTCTTTCTTTACACAAAAGAAGATATTTTATGGATAATACCATAGAAAACTACCATGGAAGTCAATGGGTGCCAGCTACCAGCAAGTTTCAAAATATCTTCTTTTGTATTCAACAGAGAGGAAAAAACTCAAATAGGCTTTGAACAAGAGAAGTTCTAATAAAATATCAGAATGATATTTGGGTGAACTATCCTATTAAGCAGATGAGACAAAGTTGACCACTTACTGTTTCGTAACGAGCATATAAACTCCAAAACATCCAAGTAAAAGTAAACCTGGAACAAAATAAAGGAATTGTGAGAACTGAAAATGACTAAAGTTAAAAGAAGAAAAAACTATTGGTGTATTTTTCTTATAAAATTACATTTTCTAATCATCATTCTACACTGTAAAAAAAATAAATACATTTGAGGCTTGTAATTTTCATTAAAAAATGTATGTGGTCATTAAAAATAATGTGCATATTTTCTTAAAAAATTATATTCTGGATTTATTATAAAATATTGAGATGATTTTGCTAATAAAATCAAGAAATAAATTTCACTTGTTTTTTAAGCAAACTAGTGCAATTATTAGGCTTAACTTGAGAAACTAATTAAGCTAATAAAATTGAGGAAAGATGGCTTCATATTTATAAAAAAAATAAATAAAAAAAAATCACTCTTTGCGGATTTGATTGAGATGTTTGCATTTGAATCTCAACAACAGCAGTGATCAGATGACATTTTGAAGGAGCACAACATCAATGAGCATGTTAAGAGGTAAGCATTAATAGTTTATAATGTTTATTGTCTTATATGAGCTCTTTTAGGAAAGACGCATGCCGTTCATGCTTGTTCGGGAGATTAGTTTTTGCCATACAATGTTTTTAGGGATACACAAGTACTTTTGACCACCCAACCATAGTTTAAACAGATTTGCTTCTGCGTTTATTATTAATAATATATTCACATTGAACAAATTATTTGCCTTTTAATAATTAACAGCAATGACCAAGCATTGCTGTTAAAGTGTTGTGGACGAACAACAGGGATCTTGTTAAGTGGTAAGCCTAAGCTAAAGTTAAGTTAGCTATAGCTATTCAATGGGGTTTATGCACAGCTAGTACTTTTCCATTTCATAAGGTTACTTTTACAGCATTGATGATGTAATGAACTGTGTTTATATATAATACTGTATAGAAATACTAATATTTGTTTGCTTCATTTTTCAGATAAAGAAATGTTTACAGTATTTTCCCACAAAAGAAGAGCAGTTTAATCAGGCAGATTTTGATGAAGAATATGGGTGCCAAACAGCAGGTATTTTTTATAATGTTATCAGTTTATTATTATTATTATTATTATTAAGCAATATTACTAATTTCTACACTTTTGTTGCGTTTGACCTCACATTAAATCAGAGGAGATGTCCTCTGTTGCTGGTCTATTTGTATGAAAAAGAGGAAGAGCTCATCCAGGAGTGCAATGTAAGTGTCTTAAAGCATTTCAGATATTTATAGTTTTCAGAAAACTGCATTTTACATTTTTGAATTACTGTTCACAGAGATACAAGGAAATGGTTTATTTTTTAATGTATGTCCTTAATTTGTTTTGGTAACCCTTAATCATTTGAAATTTAAACTGCATAATCTCATAATAATAAACTTAATGTTTATTTTTTAAAGTGTGGGAATGCACAGAGAATTGCTGTTTGCCAGAGGAATGACCAACTATGAGGATTTCTACATTGTCTTGGAGGATGAGTGAGTCATGGCTGGCGTGAAAAATCTAGAATTGCTGAACTGGATTTATACAAATATTACCCAAATTAAAATCACCCTAAAACAAACTTATAATAGGTTTCTGATACAAGCTCACAGCTACAACCTTTGGAGAAATTTCACTGCATTAATTAACTGACTGATTGATTGTATTGCTAATATTTCGAGATACAGCTTTTATACTGGTTTTTTTTTTAATGTAATACACAAATTCTGTCAGATTTTGTAAAAAAATGTAACTATTCCTACAAAAGAAAGTTGGCAGAATTTTTTTTTCCATGACATGAATAAAGAACTTTTTTCAGAGCTTAACGTTGCTGTAGACTTTAAATAGATTTGTTTAACAAATTGTATGTATGATCTTGTTATCAGTGGAACATGTATTAAAATGATATTTGGCAAGAATGCATTGTGTATGTATTCTATTATAAATTATATATTTTACATTTTATGAATGAGTAATTTTCATTATTAATTATGGGTAAATGGTGGTGGATTTGCTTAAATTCTAAAAGCACATTTCACTAATAATATTAAAATAATCATATATCACTCAAAAAAACGAGTAATTTTCACATGATTCTTTCAAGTGGTTTTTGTAAAAAAAAAAAAATCAAGTTTTGAAACTACTTTGAAAAAATAGCGGTAATAATATTGAACATATTTTGTTAAGTACATAGCACATAAGATTTTTTTTACAGTGCATCAAATATTGCATCCAATTAATAAAAAATAAACAGACAAGCAAACAAACTGCAGTGCAACTTTTGTCAGGAGGATGTTACTTTAAAATGAACTTCTTACCGGAACCTGACATGCATAAAACCCCATAAAAGCAGACGTAAGTCTAACTTATTGGCATTTATTGTCATGCCTGAGACTGTAAATGGTACTGATGTGTGCACAGCCTTCAGTCAGTAAAAAAAAAAACAAAACAAAAAAACAGGGCTGTCCAGTAAAATGATTTGGCTGCTGCTGCTACATTACTTTCGTTTATTTATTTGCATTACTTTGTAAAATAATTATGCAAGTAATTCAATAGCATTTAATTATATTGAGCTGTTCCAGTATCTTATGATATATAAAAAACAAGTTGATTTGAAAAAAAGCAAACTTATTTAAAACAACCCAAGACCAGAAACCTCAGATATTCAGTCTGACCCTTGTCAAGGTCACAAACGCTTGAGATAAACCTCGTTTTTGGATCAGCTTCCATTTCTCACTCTACACGTCTCCAAGCTTGTTGGATAAACATTTTGTTTATAATGACTGCTGTTGTAAATGTGTACTTATTTTAAGCTACTAATTTTATTCCTGTAAAACTTAGATCATTTTAAATTGTTTTTTTTTCTCCTCTCAGTGCAATTTTGGCCCAGTGAACTACATTTCCCCCTAAGACCAAATAAACTAAAAGATGGCTGAGACAAGACTTACCACCACTACCGAAAATTCCACCTAAAATCGCTGCAAAAAACAACAAATTGATAAAATTTAAATAATTACAAGAAATGAATGGAATAAGACAAAAACATTACAGATTTGTCCTTACAATCTATCAGATCAAATAAATATCTCAACACAACAAGTCTTAAACCCAAATCTAAAACTGAATTTAAAAAGTAATCAAACTCTGACAAGCACAAAAATGTTTGACAGACACACAAGTTTACTGAAATACTCAAATAAAATCACATACAATCCACGGGTTCATACAATATACAAAACAAACAAAAAAACAAAAAACACTGATTTCCACTAAATAGCATACATGTCATATAACATACAATATCAAATGGAAAAAAATGACTCACCTCCTAGAGGTGCGGAAGACGATGATGATTTTTCTTCTGTGGAAAGAAAATTAACAGAAAAATAAATAAATAAAACACACACACGATAAAATAAATTAAACAAGAAGAAAGAGTGAAGAAATAAGATACAAATAGACAGATCAACTAGAGAAGACTGTAAAAGATAATAAAATAAATAAAATAAAAACCCTAAAGCTTTGTTAAGCTGCTTTGGAAATGTGTCATGCTTCACCAATACATCTGAAGTGAATTGAACAAACAAGTTCTAGAAAGGAGTGATGCATTCTCAGGCAGGCAGGCAGGAGGACAGTATGGAGTATTACAAAAAGAGTAATTTTAAAGAGCTAACATCATCAAGATCTAGTTAGAGAGAGAGTGAAACAAGAATCTTACAGTAACTGAACAATATACAATAAACTTGACTTAAACCAGGATCAAAAAATGGAGTTGTAAGTACAAATGGCAATATAAAATTGCAAACACTTATTATTCTGAGTTATGAGTTAATGAGTTAGGAGTTAATCTTGGCAAGAATAAAGTGAGTAGTACAAACAAACAAACAAACAAATCTTTCAGAAAACAAACAGGACAGGGCAAAATCACTTCAGTAATTAAATGACTTGCTGCAGCATAACAGCAAAAAATGTATATAATGACTTAACATTTTTTTACATCAGTGTTCCTCAACCACATTCCTGGAGAACTACCAACACTGCATGTTTTAGATGTCTCCTTTGTATGTCACACCCATTACAGGTATTTCAGCCTCTGCTAATGAGCGGATAATCTGAATCAGGTGTTTGGTTAAGGAGACAAAGGAAAAAGTGCAGAGCTGGTGGTCTTCCAGGAACATGTTTAAGAAACACTTTATTAGATTACATTCAATTAAATATCCTTAACTGCATGAGTCAGGACTAGACATTATTAGTAACTCACAAATTCATGAGAACTTCCCTAGCTAAATGTTGGTTTTTCCCATGATCTACTTTAAGTTGACCATCATCATTACATAAATATTTATTTACATGTTTATGTAATGAACAGCCATTGAAATAGTCTCAGGACTTCCAGTTTCATTATATTCATAATAACTATATTATACTTAGAATAAAGAGGATACCAGAACATAACCTGCCCGAGCAGGTTTGCCATGTAGCGCAATATATCGTGGTCACAAAAAAACTATTAAAAACTGAGCTACCTTTTAGTACCTAAAACCCAGGATTGGTGCAAATTAAACTATCTGCTTATTAAGTGTGACGTCACGCGAAGCAGCTTCCAGGTCCAATCGATCTATCAGACTGTATATTAGACTCATCAAATGGTAATAATAATCGTTTACAAAGCGGTGTAATACTTTTGAAAATCACGATCGCAATGTACATATCCATGCCTGATATCTGATGGCCAGAAAGTGATTTTTTTATAAATTGTTAAAATTTTGTTATTTGTGATGCAGCGAGTCCAGAGACACATGTGTGTAGACAATGACTTTATATAAAATTCACTTTAGTGTGATATGACTAAAAAGTGGCCATAAATGAATACTTTCTCAATTCAAATGAGTAGCGGCTTGGACCCCGAAACAGTATTCCATAGGTCATGACTTAACAAGCGGATAACTTGACTAGCTAGCTAGTCAGCTATTCTAGCTTTACACTACAAGCCACCAAACCTTTTCTCTCTGTTTTTGGGGAAATATTCTGGAAGATTCTAATTTCAGAATAAAAACTGCAGTATACCATTTAAGAACAAGCATATAAACACTCACCACACAAAAATGCTGACATTTTTGGACTTTACATGCTAAATTCAGGGTTTCCTAAACCACAGAATTACCATTTGATGAATAAATGGAGTACATATACACTACTGAAAATTCCAATAGCATGTGATGGCAGCAAAAATTAAGCAGCAATGTACCGTCAAGTCTTTAATTTTCATTCTATCTCTTTCTAAAAGTTTATTTTAATTAAAGATATGATGCTACAATGCACATTATCTTAATCTTTTATTTACTGCACACAAATTTAATATTCAAGATAAACTATCTATGTACGAAACTTGTAAGGATAACTTTGGGTAAAAGATTTGCACCTGTGCAGTTTCAATGGGCTATATGCAAAGCTAGTGTTTTTCAACTTCTTGAAAGCTTTATGTGACTATTAAAAATTTAATATGGTTCATTTTACAGCATTGATGTTGTAATGTAATTCAAATGTAATTAAAAAAAAAAGACGAAAACCCATGTAACCGCCAGCAACGTCATTATCAACAAGTGAGTGCAGAAATTCCATTGAAAGTACTGGAGCAAAATTAATTTCCATATTTTAAAGACATGACATGGAAAAATATAATTTAATGGAGTGCTTTTTGTTTTTGTCTGATACCCACTTTATGTAGTATCTCAGCCAGGCAGTGAAGATCGATGTTTTAAAAAAAAAAAAATCATATTATAAACACTGCGATTTTGTATGAGATGGCAATTAACCGACAATTAAAAGTCTGTGTGCATATACCCCATTGTACCCCATATTGGAAAATATAAAAATGTAGTACTAGAAAGAAAAAGTTTAGTAGTACTTCCATGAATCGTATGAATAGTACTTACATGAAAAAAAAAAAAAAAAAAAAAAAAAAAAACAGCCACTTTTATTCTCAAATAATATGGGAAATTTTCTAAACCATTAATCACTGAATAAATTTGAAATTCCTAGTACAAAATTTTGGGCCACTACTTTTTCTTAGTTCATAAGTTCTCTACCACCGCTATAGAATGCTCTCTCTTTCCAAACATTGATGATGTTAACTCTTTTAAAAAAGGGCAAACCTCAATGATTTAATATTGGAGTATACAGTATGTAAAGAGGATAATACCATCACCATCAGGTAGCACTTTAGATGTTGTGTGAGATGTGGGTGTTCTGGCAGTTGTGGGTGCTCTGGCAGTTGTGGTAGTTGTAGGTGAGGCTAAGAGTTACACATACAACATATTTGTTAGGGAACTATAATTGCAAGTTAAAAAAAAACTACATAACCCAAGAAATGCAAATTGCACCCTTTTTTTACCATGTGGGTAAAGATTAGCCATTCAGGTTTGGGGATTTCTTAAAAAAATACATTAATACTAATTTTCAAGTAAAAGATTACAGTAAAAAAAAAGGCTGAATTTGACAGATTTTTTTTTTGTTTCATGATTTTGTTTCATATGACACTGGCATTACATGAATATTAAAGGGCACATAGATTACCCCACTCATATTTAATAAAAGTCTTTTGTGTCCCTAGTGTCTGTAAAGTTTCAGTTCAAAACACCCATCAGAGTATTTATTATAGCTGTTTGAAGTGTCTGTATTATAGCTGGGAAAAGGTTGTTGCTGTTTTTTTGCACTGGGCCTTTAAGGCTAGTCATCCCCGACCAACGTTTCCACGTGCCTGTCAACAACATGCCTCAATCGCCGTCCTCGGCTGCCTCAGGAAGCAGATCTCACGTAACATTTGTGAGAAATACTACAGTAAGAACTTTACCAATCAGTATTTGATGCATTTTTTTTTTTGTAGAATTGCAACGAGTTCACGCACACACAGCGCAGACACACACACCCACACAGCACAGACACGTAGCGCAGACATACCCACACATACAGAGCGTAGATACGCAGACACGCCCACACATACAGAGCGTAGACACGCAGACACGCCCACACATACAGAGCGTAGACACGCAGACACGCCCACACATACAGAGCGTAGACACGCAGACACGCCCACACATACAGAGCGTAGACACGCAGACACGCCCACACATACAGAGCGTAGACACGCAGACACACCCACACATACAGAGCGTAGACACGCAGACACACCCACACATACAGAGCGTAGACACGCAGACACACCCACACATACAGAGCGTAGACACGCAGACACACCCACACATACAGAGCGTAGACACGCAGACACACCCACACATACAGAGCGTAGACACGCAGACACACCCACACATACAGAGCGTAGACACGCAGACACACCCACACATACAGAGCGTAGACACGCAGACACACCCACACATACAGAGCGTAGACACGCAGACACACCCACACATACAAAGCGTAGACACGCAGACACACCCACACATACAGAGCGTAGACACGCAGACACACCCACACATACAGAGCGTGTGTACATATATATACACACATATATATATATATATATACATACATACATACATATACTATATCTCCAGGAAGTATTCATAGCGCTACCCTTTTTCCACATTTTATGTTACAGCTTTATTCCAAAATTTATTTCCTCAAAATTCTACACACAAATACCCATAAGGACGATGTGAAAAAAAGATTTTTTTTAATTATAGCAAATTTATTAAAAATGAAAAAGCTGCAAAAAAAAAAAAAAAAAAAAAAAAAAAATCACATGTACATAAGTATTCACAGCCTTTGCCGTGAAGCTCTAAATTGAGCTCAGGAACATTCTGTTTCCACTGATCATTCTTGAGATGTTTTAACAGCTTAATTGGAGTTCACCTGTGGTAAATTTAGTTGATTAGCCATGACTTGAAAAGGCATACACCTGTCTATATAAGGTCCCCCTTAAAAGTGCATGTCAAAGCACAAACCAAGCATGAAGACAAAGGAATTGTCTGTAGATTGTAGACAGGATTGTCTTGAGGCACAAGGCTGTGGAAGGTTACAGAAATATTTCTACTGCTCTGAAAGTTCCAATGAGCACAGTGGCCTCCATCATCCGTAAGTGAAAGATGTTTGAAACCACCAGGACTCTTCCTAGAGCTGGCCGGCTAACTAAGCTGAGTGCTTGGGGGAGAAAGGAATTAGTCAGGGAGGTGATCAATAACCCGACGGTCACTCTGTCTTAGCTCCAGTGTTCTTCTGTGGAGAGAGGAGAATCTTATAGAAAGGACAACGATCTGTGCAGCAATCCATCAATCAGGCCTGTATGGTAGAGTGGCCAGATGAAAGCCACTCCCCTCCTGGAATTTGTCAAAAGGCATCTGAAGGACTCTCAGACCATAAGAAACAAAATTTTCTGGTTTGATGAGACTAAAATTGAACTCTTTGGAGTGAACGCCAGGTGCTACGTTTAGAGAAAACCAGGCAACGCTCAACAGGCTAATACCATCCCTACAGTGAAGCATGTTGGTTGCAGCATCATCCTGTGGGGATGTTTTTCAGCAGCAGGAACTGGAAGACTAGTCAGGATAGAGGGAAAGATGAATGCAGCAACGTACAGAGACATCCTGATTGAAAACCTGCTTCAGAGTGCTCTTGACCTTAGACTGGGGCAGATTGACCTCAGACAGTTCATCTTCCAGCAGGACAATGACCAACTGACAAAATATCAATGAAGACAATGACTTTATATAAAATTCACTTTAGTGTGATATGACTAAAAAGTGGCCATAAATGAATACTTTCTCAATTCAAATGAGTAGCGGCTTGGACCCCGAAATGAAATGGCTTCACAACAACTCGTGAATGTCCTTGAGTGGCCCAGCCAGAGGCAAAAACTAAATTCTATTGAACATCTCTGAAGATCTCTGAAAAAGGCTGTACACCGTTGCTTCCCACCCAACCTGATAGAGCTTGAGAGGTACTGCAAAAAACAATGGGCAAAAATTCCCAAAGACAAGTGTGCCAAGCTTGTGGCATCATATTCAAAAAGACTTGAGGCTGTAATTGCTGCCAAAGGTGCATCAACAAAGTATTGAGCAAAGGCTGTGAATACTTATGTACATGTGATTTTTCTGTTTTGTTTTTTTTTTGTATAAATTTGCAACAATTTAAATAAAATCTTTTTTCACATTGTCATTATGGGGTATTGTGTGTAGAATTGAGGAAATAAATACATTTAATCCATTTTGGAATAAGGTTGTAACAAAACATAGTGGCAAAAGTGAAGCACTGTGAATACTTTACGGATGCACTGTACATATAATAACTTGCGCTGTTTAATTTTGGCGAGCTACCATTATAATTTGAGGCACAAAGGCGTTACTTTTAGTGTACTCTCAGACAGGTATATTTTTAGTAATGCATTTTTTTAATTAATGCCCAGTGTGATTAATTGTTTTAATACCTTTATCATCTAATATGACATGCTATCTCAACTAATAATAATAACTGCAAAAATTAATTTTACAAATTAACAAAAAAGAATAGAAATAAAGACAAAATAAAATGACAAGACTGGAATATTTTTGACAAGTTATTTTGTTAAGCATTAGTGTCTTCAATTGCCAATGGCCCACGTGTGCCTGCAGCACTCACTATCCACACAACAACTCTCTTTATATACCACAAAAGATTTAATCAAACACACCACCACATTTAATAATGTACTTACCTTTGCAGGTCAGGAGCAGTTTTGTCCATTTGGTTTCCTCACAAGTAGCTATCCTAGATACTGTTGAATCAACTGGCTCATATCCACTCTTGCACTTAAATGCTACTTTGTCTCCATGAGGAAAAAGGTCTTTGGAGCTGAACTCCTCTCTTAAAGTGACATTTCCTCCAAAATTAGGCACTCTACAAGGCTCTGTAAAAAATATGCATGATAATTAAACTAATAGTAATCATTTAGCATTACAATCTATATTTTTTACAAACCACTTGAATGTGACATATTAAAAGCTTTAAGAGTTAGGAAAATTGTGATAAAGCATTAAAGGGTGTTCATTTATGTATTAAATATATATGTATATTCTTACCAATGCACTTTGGTGGTTCAGGATCCCATCCTCCTGCTCTACAGGCGATTTCCTTTATTCCTTTCAGTGTATAGAGATCTTCACATTTGTACTCTATAAAGTGTCCTATTTTGTATGGAGGAGATCTTCCACCAATTCTAATTGCATGTGGAATTTCAGGCTTTGGACACCCATCTGCAAAATGGGACAAATTAAAAAAAGTGAACATTAGCATTTTATATTAATCAAACATCACATCAATTTGTTAGTACTAGTATTCATAAACATCCAAATAAAACCCAATTTTCATTTGTAACCGTTTTAGCAACAACTTACCCAAACATTTGGGTGGATCTGGTTTAAAGGTCCCATCATCAGAACAATGAAGGTTTGAACTTCCACTAAGACTAAACCCAGAATTACATCTGTAGGTTACAACTTGTGAATATTCATAACTTTCCAAAGGCTCATCTGAAAGTTGTCCATTTTCTATGGATGGTGGTGCCGCACATTTCACCACTGAAAAAAAAAAGGTGAAGAGATTGAATATTTTGCTGCATCACCCAGTAAAAAGCATATAAAAACTCTATCAAGTATTGCATGCTCTTCTATGAAATATTAAGCACAAATCTTAACTCACCTTCACATTCAGGATCTCTGCCATCCCATCCTCCATCGCGGCACACTCTTTGATCTAACCCATACCCAACTAACATGTATCTGAAAGAAATGATCATCTTCTTACAAAACACCGCAGACAATCTCAATTCCAAAATGTTACAATAGCAAAAAAAAAAAAAAAAGAAGAAATTTCTATAATCTGACTCACCCTGTGTTACAAATGGGTTTAATTGTGTCCCCAAACAAAATTCCAGATATTTCATATCTCCCATTTACAATTTCTGGAGGACTTCCACAGGATTTTTCTGTAATCAATTCAAAATGTTAAGCAGATGCACAATTTATAACACATGTGTACAGATAATTGATTTATTTAAAAACAGGAGTAAATTAATATTAATTATCTGCTAATATAGAGCTCAGACTCATTATACAGTGCATGCATTTTCAAGTGCAATGTAAGTGCTAGTCTCATGTCTGCAAAAAAATAAAAAATACATTTAAAAAAAGGTAAGGACTACTAAGCAATTTAAGGACTTGGTGGCCTCTACTCAGCATCTTTTACATTTCTAAATTGAAAAAAAAAACAAGAAATTTCTTTTAAAGGCATTTTGAAAAAGTTTACAATTTAAAGGTAAAATAAATGTATGTTATGTGCAAGAGATTTATTGGCAGTACATACTTTTGCAACTGAGCCCTAGATCTGTCCACTGGCTTTTTGTACAAGTAATTGATTTAGTTGCTCTTGAATCAACTGGTGTGTGCCCAGACAAGCACTCAAATGTTAAAGCAGATCCATCTGGCAAAGTTTGACCTGGACTGTAAGATCCTGATAAGACGACATTCCTTGATTCAAAAGAAGGCAGTGTACACTCTCCTGTGGAGATAAAAACAAAGCAAGTGTGTTATATAATGGAACATTAATCTAATAGTCATCATCATTATTAGCACTACTAAACTGTCTTCATTTGTGGAGCTGAAATTTCAATGCAAAAGGTTGAGGATTTTTCATTATTAATGTTTCCATATCTTGGAATGTCTAAGGCAGACTTAAATTATAGCAAAATAAAGTACAGACAACTCTGCAAACGCAGGTTCTACAATGAAATAATCCTAGTTAACAGAGTTATTCAACTGCTAATGTTTCATTTGTGGTCTATGGACAAAACACATCTTCTGGTTAGGGCCAGGCTTAACTCTATCTAGACCACATCATCCATATTTTCAGCGTATAAAGCATTTTATTCAATGTCAGAGGCTACAAGTTTTATTAGTAATAAGCAAATAAGAAAAATAAGTGCAGTAAATTGTAAAACATTTTGCACTACAAGCCAGTGGTACAATACATTAGAACAATCAGATACAAATACTTGTTTGCAATATCAAGCAGCCCAGCAGACTGTTGTACGGGCAAAAGTCACTGGGTTTATTACACATACTCAAATATATTATACGCATCCATTTCATGACTACAGTGAAGACTAGTTTTGTTCAGAAGATATAATACTATCAAGCATCAGAAGACTAAAACAGTTTTGCTTGCAAAACATGGTGTTGTTGACAGTATAAATATTATGCTGCTAGGTGATACACCACAGTAAACAAACTCACATCTACTTTTTCTTATTTTTTCTTATTATGATTATTGAGTATAACACTATTCAAACAAAAGAATATTTATGTCCAACTTTTCAGAGTTTTTGCAGGTTTTATAAAGGCAAATCTAAGCCTTCAATACTCACTTATTTAAATTAGGTTATCATTTAAATAAGATTGTGTTATCTTAGTGTCATTTTATAACTGCCGCTCCTTTTTATTGGTTTATGATATTGTTTTTTTATACAGTGAGGGAAATAAGTATTGAACACGTCATGTTATTTCCTGGGAATAATATTTTTAAAGAGCTGTTAACATGGAATTGTAAAATGGGAAAACAAAATAAATCTGAAAAACAACTTGAGTGTAATAATGAAATGACACAAGGAGAAAGTACAACACTACTGAAAAGTATTTATTACTTTATATACAAGACTTTTTGGTGATGATTTTTTTGGATATGAAAAGAATTCACATGCACTGCTCATTACAGACTTTAACAAAATGTTAAAATCTTGATGGTTCTGTGAGTCTCGTCTTTCAAATCTGATCATTCTGCAGCTTGATTTTCTTTCTCTGAAAGCATGTGAGAGTTTTAATGGCTGTGTTTTGCATGATTGTCTTGCTGAAATGTCTACCCTGGTTTCATCTTCATCATCCCGTTACTGCAGATGCTGGACTGAAGCAGCTAATATGAATTTACAATGATGAAAAGCAGAGGGTTGCTGAAGAACTGCTGAGATTTCAGCTGCTGTCTGGGTTTTCACTGCATTTATACACCTCTCTTTCTTCATGTGTTCAATACATTCTCCCCGTGTCATTTCATTTTTATTACACATAACTTCATTTAAACTAATTTGAAACTATTTTAAAATAAACTAGTTTTGTTTTCTTTACATATGTGGATTTATTTGGTTGCTACCAACATTTGATAAAAATTTGAAGTCAAAAGCACCTAGTTTTCTGAGAAAAATAGGCACATGTTAAATACTTACTTCCCCCACTCTACATTGCTCCTCATGTTCGTTGTGATCTTGAGCGGTTTGACAGGTGCCTCAAACAAAATTTATTATTATTATTATTAAGCTTATTAATAATAAGGGTTTATAAGACCCTATTATGGTATGAATAATTCAAAAGAAACAAAAAACATCCTGTGAATTTATAGGATGAGAATATTTGATGTATTGTTCTTCCGCAATTGTTTTGTTTCCTTATCCAGCGCAAATACCTAAAGGACCATAAATCCAGAGACATTTGCTCTAGAAGCAAAATTATGAGACAAGATATCCTTTCCTGCTTTCTGTAAAATTGCTTAAAAGAAAGTGAATTATAAATTAAACAACAACTAATACCTGGAACTGCATATACAACTTAATCCACACACAGCATTGATTCTTATTTTATAAGCTCACTTATAAGGTGCCATAGTGTGCATTTACTCAGCAAGTCATAGTATTCTCTTGATATCTACAAATCAGTAGGTTTGTGGCTTAGATAAGGTCAATTCCCCTGAAACAGTTTTATATGCACATTTATAACCCCAAAAATTATCTCTAGTATCAGAAGCTCAGGTTTGACCATAGTTGGAACTGCCATAAGTAAAGGGTATAAACAGAACTTCTTAAGTTGAATTTAATACCTTTTACTACCTTTTTTAATACCTTCAAAAAAAATTAATACCAGCACGACTTGCACGAGGTGCAACTGTAGTGGCGTAAATTAAATATCTTTCCAAATGGAATAACATATTGCAGATAACATACATTTAAGTAAAGCAGAGGGATTAATCAAGGTATCACAATGGGCCTTTGTCCATAGTTTTAAATCAATGTCATATATGTCAATAGTGGCTCTTCTAAGAACAGTTCGGTATGGTTACGGTTGTTTCTCCTCTGAACCTGAAACAGTGCAGCACAATTACAAACTTTTCTCGACCCGGAATTCTTGGCACAGCTAGACAACTGTGCTGAACTGTGCCGATAAATTCCGTGTGTCAGGGCTCAAAATGAACTTTTTTACTTGGCCGCACCGGTGCTCCCAACTTCAAATATTTAGGAGCACCAAAAAAATGTAGGAGCACCCACCAAAAATGATGAGCACCACTGCAAATTGTATATTAAGGGGTTTGTTGCATTTGAAAACAACATCAATTAGGGCTAACAAAAACCAGAAACAACTATCTAACTAATTCTGTGATGACTTAATAAATGTTGTACTAATTTCAAAACAAATGTTTAATAATTATAAAATAATAATGATGACAATAATACTAATATTGAATTACATTTCTCATCATCATGCTGCCTTAATTGTGCCTAAATCGGAGTTATCTGCTATAAAAAGTCCTACTGTTACTTTATGAAAAATAAATCTATGGTTTGCATCAAACAAGCATTGCAGTAAGAAATGTCCATTTTGCAGTAATGTTTTTATATGCATGTCAATGTAATAAATAATATTTCTGCAACAAAACAAATGAAAGATAATAAATCATTCAATTCAAGGCTGAAAGCTGCGAAGCAGTCATCAGTATTTAAATAGAAAATAATATACACCTCAAGAAAGAATGGACAAAAAAAAAGGAAGAAAAGTCTCAATTCTATCACTGTTAAAATGTTTTGGTTTGGGTTTGTGTCATTTTAAATGCTCAGTCTTGTTATACGCTGATTTACTTTTTGTGAAAAAAGCAGGCGAGTCAGCCGACCGTGGCAGAGCAGGAATCTCGCGATGACCACCGGCGCAATACGGCTCTTTCTTATGACCCGCAGATTCAGAACAAACTCAGTAAAGACTAGCTTCTTTGGCGATGATGTGTGCAGTGTTAGATTATACATTTAGCGGGCATTTGCGCTGACACGCAGTGAATGCAACGCATCGAGATTCTGGCACCTTCTCCGAAAACACTCGATTGATCTCAGCTGGCGGATCAACATTCAAAACATAAAATCGCTGTCATCGGTACTTTTCACTCTTCAGCCGTTTGAATTTCCTGTGATCGCTAAAGCTCCCTGTCATCTGACAGCGGAAAGCCTCGAGTGACTGACAGCTGATATGAACCAATATAGCGGCAATATAATCGTCTTCTTGCAGAGGTGGGTATAAGCCTCGCGGCTTTTTGCCAACTACAGGCATAGGCCAGTCTTTAAATCTTGAGTCCTCCAGCCAGAGGTTTGAAAACTTGCATTTACCCATGTTTTAATTTAATTAATGAATGAAGGCGAGCTCGCCTATATTGTTGGCAGCAAGCCAGCCAGGTACCCACCTCACAGGTCCTACTCTCAACATACAAATAAATCCAGGCAAAATTTAGAATAAAGGCCTGCACTTGGCACAAATTGATAATTTAACTAAAATATTGGGCTCAAAAATTTAATACCTCGTCAAATGACATTTATTACTTTTTAATGCCCTTAATTTTGGCTAATTTCATTGACTACCTTTTACACCCTGGAGTATTATTGTGCCCTGCTCTGATTCTCATCATTGCCTGCTCTCTCACACAAGCAGTGTGATGTACTCTGAAATAGACACATGCAAAATAATTTTACTTCTATTGGTCCAAAAAAAGATTTTAAAAGAGGTCTTGTTAAATCTTTTCCACAGAAATGGTGAAGTGGTTTAAGCGAGAAGGAACGAGTGAATTATCTCCCGAGTTGTGTTGCAGATGATGTATAGTCTAAATTATTTTTTTTATTTACTCATAAATTTTAAACCGAAAAAGATTAAAATATAATTGGGCCTGACTCAGCATGAATGCTGCTTTTCAGCAGCTTCCTGGTGCTCTGCAGAACATTAAAACATGCAGACACCCTTAATATCTCATGCATCAACACATGTACAACAAACAGTGCAAATAATCACCAAACACACAAAATGAAGATTATAATTATACTTTAAAAAGGAAGAAAGATGTAAGTTGGAGTTGTATTTTAAAGCTTCAACACATATAAAACCCAGACAAGAATTTATATCAACCTTTAACTCAAGAGAAATTACAGTAAGAGCGGAGGAATGTGACACTGCATAAACTTAATTAAAAAACAGCATTGTCTGCATTTTGTAAACAAAGTGGAATGGCGAGCTTTAGTCCCTGCCTGAAAATGTAACACAAATTACAACTTAAATATATGCTTAGATAAACTTTTTTTTAACTATCACTGTTGTAATCTCCTTAGGAAATGTTTCTGAAACATTGGTTATGAAACTCACAGTATGCCATTTCTATTTACTGCACTCTAATTATTCAGCTATGCCTAGGCATATTAAGATTTTCATTGTATGGCGCCTTTAATGTTATTCAGTTTCTCAGAAAACTTCTTTATTTTGATTCTCAAATAAATATCTAGATTTAATGATGTTTGTACTGGCAAAACAAAAATACAGAGGAAGATTTATTGTGATAACTGCAAATTTTGATCTAATTTAGGTCTTTTTAAGGCTTTCAAATAAGATAATATTTTAGGTGAAATTTTGGGTTTTGGGACGTGGGACTCAAAAGAACTATTTTGGGAATTGTTATAATAATTCTTTCTGTATCAGGCTGACTTAATTAGACTTCCATGATATAGAGCATGATAATAATGTGTGTCCAAACTTGGTCCTAGAGGGCCGATGTTCTGCATAGTTTAGCTCCAACTTCCTTTATCACACCTGCCTGTTTTTGTATACCTAGAAAGAGCTTGATTAGCTAGATGAGGTGTGTTTAATTGGGACCGAGTTTGGTCACCTTTGCTCTTTTTTTAAACTAATATATTGTATTCTAGAGCTCTATTCAATTGCTCTGTTATGAATATGCTGATCATTTTCTTTTACTTCTTGGTGTAACAATATATATCAGACAAAACTCTTGTGTTCACCCTAAAAAAAATCTCTACACATTTACTTGTTTTCATATGGGCAAGTGTAGAGTTTAATCTACTGTATAGCTACTGTATACCGGTTCTTATACCTATTAAAACTGAACTGTACTGGTACCTGCAAAAATGTTTCCAATTCAGAGGAAGGTAATCATCCTTATCTGATACAATCAACACAACATGAAAGAATGTGAACATGCTTATGTATCATTTAGCACTTCGGTCTAACAAGTTAATTTTTAAATGTGCTCAATAATTAAACAGGAACTTAAAAGGACCAAAAGTCACAAAACAATTTTGTTTTATATGGGTTTAACTGTAGTTTGGCAGATACAGCAGTCAAAAACACGTGGTGGGTAGACAGACAGACAGACAGATAGATAGATAGATAGATAGACTGTACGATATTGGAAAAAATGTTGCAATTTTTTAACACAATATTGCAATATTGAATATATAATTTCAGCAGATGAATTGAATGGGTCTATTTGAAAAGAATTCATAATTTTTCAATACATTGGGATGATTTTTAAGTCTTCTTTATAAAATAAAATAAACCAATCATAAACATTGAGAAATACAGTGGAGCAACAACATTGTACGAACAAAATATACAGTGCTCTATGATTTTCTGGAATTTTAGCAATATTTAAATTTAGTAATCAAATGTAAAATAACGTTTTTTAGTTTTCATCGTATATACAGATAAATATAATTATTATTTCCTAAAGTTAGAAACGTAATTTCCTAAATGATAAAAACAAACATAGATGATAAATGCTTTGGTAACATTTTTTTGTAACCTTTTAACCCGTTTTTGTTTCTTTGTGTTTTTATTGCATAACAATAACAATAGCATACAAAAATTAGGAATACAATGCTTCCATTTTTTCACATCAAAGGAACAAATCAGTAGAAAAAAATAATAATAAAAAAATAAAATACCAGTTTGACATTGCAGATCCTGCGATGTGAAGATTACGTACACACAATTTACATAAAATGCAGGGTTCCACACAATTCATTCATGTTGTCCCCCAACACAAATCGATTAAGTTAACTTAACAATTTTAACAAATTTATGTGGATTGGACATAAAAAAATTAAGTTGTGCCAATGAAATCTCAAGATTTGTGTTGCTTCAGCTCATTTTAATTAAGTACGAACGAGTAAAAAAATATTTTTGAGTGTATGCACAAATTGCGATATCGATGCTAAAATTATATATTGTGCAGCCCTGATAGATAGATAGATGGATAGATAGATAGCTACTACTCACCTTGAACATGTGTACACATCAAAAGACAGGAGAACAAAGCAACAGCGAGAGAAAGCACATTTCTTGGCATCTTATTTCGATGAATGGCAGCACTAAATACGTTTTTGATTTCTGCAATTAATAAACATAAAAACAACTTAGTTATTAGAAATTCACATTGAACTCTTTTTCTGAACAACTATTTTCTGTTAGCGGCTAGCATAACAATAACATTAGAGGCCGGTTTGAAATTATGAACGTCGCATTTCGTCGTAACCTCGCATTTTTAATTAGCCATACAACAAATACTATCACTCAGTACAACACAAGTACACGACAGAATAAAAACACATTTTTTGGTTAGCATGTTAGCGGCTAGCATAACAATCAAGACGCAATTTAGATTAAAGCAATTGCTTAAAACGAATAAATAAAAAAGGGGTTAGTCAAACTAACCAAGCCTCATATAAATATCTTACAGATTTCTTCGTTATGCTAAAAATAACGTTACGCAACGCGTTGAACTTGGAAGGGCGTGATGGCAACTAACATTACACTTCAAGATTAACATTAGATCCATAAACATTTAACGTTAGAATAAACAGTATCAACGGTCTGTTTAGTGTAATAGTCGATAACCCTAAGCCTAGCCAAGTCCAACACACACAAAATATAATCGTGTAACAACACACGCCACACTTTGAAATAACAATCATTTCGATTAAATTGTTTTTGGTTTCTGTTTATTAAGTCTAACGTTAACGTTAGATGGTGCTCAGAAAAGATGAACGTTTTTTAACGTTACCTTTAGGTGTTCAGGCTATATTTCTCACTCTTCCGTGTCAGATTAGGTCAGTTTAACTTTCCGGAACAGATTAAAGCGTACGGAGATCATGTCGGGTTAGTATTTTTTTCCAAGGAGGTGTTTTACAGCAAAGGGCGTAACCAAAACGTCATACAAAGGCCCTGGAAAAATATACCCATTACCGCCACCTACTCCACTGGAGTGTGGGCAGTAGCTTGACAACAACGTACTAGGGATAGAGAAAGAGAGAACTATCATAAAATATATTCATGCTAATTTCTTACACTTAATCCTGTGTTTTTTATATATTAAGTCTCCTGGACTTGACATGTGAGAGCGGATGCACACAGGAAATCCGCAGGGCTGAAAAAAACCTAAGTATCGCACACTATTTCCTTAATACAGATGTTAATGTTTACAAGATCCGTTTTTTATTTTTTTATTTTAATAACGCATTAGTAAATGCAGAAACCAGCGTTAACTAGATACATAAATAAACGAGTAATAAATGATGTGCAGCATTGTTTATGTGAATTCTCAGTTTACGATATTAATAGCTACATTAACTAAAGGAGACTTAACCCTTTAACTGCCTGCTCTAGCAAATGGTTGACCATGTTTTGACTGTTCTCAATAATGGTTTACACTACACAGCATATATATATATATATATATATATATATATATATATATATATATATATATATATATATATATATATATATATATCAAACAAACTAACTAACTAACAAGTAAATGAGAATCTGAAATATTTTTTATGGCATAATTAAAAAAGTAAAAAATATTTAGCATGACCACAGAAAGTTTGAGTATTTGGGCAATCTCGTTGATGTTGCAAGATAAGCGAGGGTGTTCTCTCAATAGTTTCCTTACCTACTTAAATGACACTTTTAAAATAGCAAAATGGAGTTTGTGGATGAAGGTTTCTCACACGGTTAAAAGTAAAAATAATATTAACAATAAATTTTGAGTTCATGATCAAACTATTATGATTAATCGTGATTAATTTTCTCAATAATGACAAACCCTCTAATAAGGCTACTTAATGAGAAACCTTATAACTATTAGAGCTTGAGTTGTAATTTTTAAGAATGAAATGTTGCAGAAACAAATATCACAATACATACATTCATTCATTCGTTGTCTTTTCAGCTTAGTCCCTTTATTAATCTGGGGTTGCCACAGAGGAATGAACCGCCAACCCATCCAGCACATGTTTAATGCAACGGATGCCGTACCAGCTGCAATCCATCACTGGGAAACATCCATACACACTCATTCACACATACTATACGGACAATTTAGCTTATTCCCCTTTACCACATGTCTTTGGACTGTGTGAGAAATCAGAGCACCCAGAGGAAACCCACACCAACACAGGGAGAACATGCAAACTCCACACAGAAATGCCAACTGATCCAGCTGAGGCTCGAACCAGCGACCTTCTTGCTGTGAGGGACAGTGGTACCCACTGCGCCACCACGCCGCCCCAGAATTTATACAACTTAAATTATTTACCAATTTAGAAAAATCTAAAACAACATCGTCTTGTAACTTCATTTTTTGAGCTTGATTTTGGTAAAATGTTAATATAGTGACACAAGACTTTGCCATGACTTTGTCAGTGTTTAATTGTTTGAAACTACAGTTACATTCATGTGTCGCAGTGACATTTTGGACATGAAATTTCTGGTAGACATCAATAAAGTTTTACAAATACATTTTATCTTATTATACTAAAGCATTGATACTTAATCCCAATATCAAATTTCCAAAGAAAAACAAAATTATGAAATGTTGGGCAAAATATTATATCAACAAAATCATCAGTCTCTCTATTTACCACAAGGCCCACACAGTTTGCACACTTTCTACAGACAATTCAGAAGCTATAAGAAGCTTTGAGTAAAAACAAAGAAACCCTACAAACGAAGAGCATACATATGGCCATCAGGCTATATAAATACACATATTCATAATATCAGGAAGACACATCTCAGGAACATACATCAGTCAGTAACTATAAAAAGAGTTTAGAAATTAAACGTAGCTATATACAAAAGCACTTTTGATCACAAAACATTCCTTACTTTAAATTTAGATTCCACACTAGTTTCAAGATAAACAGCTATACACAATACAGTTCATATAACATTGAATGTTCGGATGTTTAAACCGGATTTGACCAGCAAGAATAGAAGGCGAGATAGTCATCAAGTCTCTGATGTGATTCTCACAGGACAAAATATGAATGAGAAATTTATAAAAGAGCCATGGTCCCACTATAATTTGTCCGTGTCTGCCATATATATATATGGTAACTTGCCTAATTAACCTAACTTCTCTAATTAACCTGAATAATAGTATTTTGCAAAGTAACAAACAACAAAAACTTCAAAATATAAAGTCAGTTCTAAGAAATTATTTATTAAAACTATTGTGTTTAGAAATGTTTGGAAAAAACTTCTCTCCATTAAACAGCACTTATTAAATATATAAAAAAAATAATTAAACATTTGCAGGGGTGTGTGTGTGTGTGGGGGGGGGGGGGGGGGGGGGGGTTATGATATATATAAAATCTTTTTTTCTTAATATAAAATCAAATATTGCAAAGTTATGGAAGCTTTTCCATAGTTTACATGAGAACTCTAACGATTATACAACAATTAATTATAACTTTAGTTAATTATTTAAATTTAAATTTACTCAGTAAATGTCATTAAGCTAAGAATTAAGGCAATGGTAACAATTTACCTTTGCCCTCCAAGGCATTTTTCAGCTCAGAGAGATTCTGCTGAAGAAAGAGGTATTTTTCATAGTCAGTAACAGTAAAATACACAGTTACTTAGTATACCAAAGTGTAAAAAAACAAAACAATAATTTGTACAAATATGATACACCTTTAAAAATCAAGGGTCAGTGGTAAGAAATAAAGATTCTTAATTTATTATTTTTTTGGTTCCACAAAGAACCATTTTCTAAAAAGTTCTTCAAAAAACCCTTTTTTTTCAATAGTGAATTTTTTTCCCCCACTGCAAAGAATGTTTTGTGGGATGAAAAGTTCCAAGTATGCTGCAGGTTCTTTATAGAACCATCGATGCCAATAAATAACCCTTTCTAATGAGAGTGTAATGTAATGCTCTCTGCAGGCAACTTTACTGCAAGTAAATGCAAGTTTGATGAATTGAAAATCTGAAGAATGTATAGCAAATAAGAATTTTAAAATATGCAATCTGTCTTAAATTGTAATATTTTACATTTCAAATGTGACACCCATCTGAAATAAAATAAGAGACTACACATTTTTCGACATCTCAAAAGTCACAATAAGGACAATTATATCATTTTTATTTAGTGGCCTTTTAATTATAATTTACCCAAACATTTTGGTGGATCTTGTTCAAACGTCCCATCCTCTGAAAAAAGTAGCATTGAACTTCCATTCAGAAAAAAGCCACTGTTACATTTGTAAATGACAGCTTCAATTTTCCCATTTTCTATGACTGGAGGTGGTTGAGGTTTTGCTAAAGCAAAAAGGAAAAAATAAGAAACACAATTATTGTAAATATCTACTCTTGTAAAAGGGTCCTTATAGAGATTACTCTGTGTAATAACAATCATAGGCATAGCTATAAATGACTTTAAATCGGATAGATTAAAGTAAACATAAAACATTTATTGATTTATTTGAGTATAATATCAGTCACATGATCAGAAAAGCCACATGTCTTGCTGTATTGTGCTCAACAGATACCTGTATTTCAAGAGTTCACACTAAGCTGATGATTGTTTATAAAGCGTGTTTGGCATGCTGTTCCGGGAGAGAGCCCTGAGCTTGTAAAATTCTCGAGCCCTGGGCTCCTTCACGTTAGCAAGGTGAGAGGGAAGTTTGAGCTCAGGTAGACCTCAATGAACTTCCCGACTTGCTATTGGCCAATCACAGATTATAGCAACCCAGGCTCAGTCTGAAAACATAGTCCCGCGGACGTTTCTGGAGACAGTGAATTATGTAGCCAGAGGTACGTATGGCTGTATTTCTTTTTTTAAGTGAACGCTACGGGGCGGTATGACGCCGTTCCTTTTGGCGCTTACTGGCTGAAAGATAACTTAATAAAATTCATAAACTAATAATTGCATGCAATTGCATAAATAGAGTAGATTGTATTTAATATATTTATGTTGTACAGCCTGTTATTAATAAAGCAAAGATCAACAATAATCAAATTTAAAAATGTTGATGGACCATACAACTTGTGTATTGTATTCTAAATCTTTTAAAGTCCTGCATCATTATTTGAGAACCAAAACTTACAGGGTTGCCTTAAATACTGTACATAAATTATTAGTATTTGTTTTCTTTTTCAAATGTTTCCCAAATTATGTTTAACAGATCAAGGGATTAAGGAATTTGTCACAATATTTCCTATATACAGTTGAAGTCAGAATTATTAGCCCCCTTTAGATTTTTTTTTCTTTTTTAAATATTTCCCAAATGATTTTTAACAGAGCAAGAACATTTTCACAGTATGTCTGATAATATTTTGTCTTCTGGAGAAAGTCTTATTTGTTTTATTTCGGCAAGAATAAAAGCAATTTTTAGTTTTTTAAAAACCATTTTTGGGACAAAATTATTAGCCCCTTTAAGCTAATTTTTTTCCCGACAGTCTACAGAACAAACCATTGTTATAGAATTACTTGACTAATTACCCTAACCTGCCTAGTTCACCTAATTAACCTAGTTAAGTCTTTAAATTTCACTTTAAGCTGTATAGAAGTGTCTTGAAGAATATCTAGTCATATATTATTTACTGTCATCATGGCAAATATAAAAAAAATCAGTTATTAGAAATGAGATATTAAAACTGTTATGTTTAGAAATGTGTTGAAAAAATCTGCTCTTCGTTAAACAGAAATCTGGGAAAAAAATAAACAAGCAGTCTAATAATTCAGGGGGGCTAATAATGCTAACTTCAACTGTATTTTAAGATTAATTCTATTTTTCAACTAAAAAGTATCACATTTTACATTCAACTAAAGGAGGTCAATCGCAAATGCTTAAGAAAAAATTAAATGTTTTATAAATGTGACAATTTGATATGTAAGAACTACGTTGTCATTCATTTGAAACATTTTGTGTTTTGATAGATATGTTGTTTAAAATTTGTGTTATTTTTATTAAATTTTTCAGTTAAAAGGTCTTGTCAATCTTGACAATTTCTATTGTATATGCGCAGAGATTTATTACTACAGTAGGTTAAATAACTAATTGAGTAAAACAGTCACTTTAAAGACTACTTCTACTTTTACCTTTCAAGTAATTAGAAAAATAATTTAAATATGATGTAATTACTAATTAATTTCTTTTTTTACGTAACTTACCCAACAATGGTTTCACTAAAGTACCGTTCTAACATCCACAGCCTTTATATAGCAAGTGTGTTAAATGTAAAACTTTTACAGGGCCTTTTATTATTAAGATACATCAACAGATATGAAACCATTTTTAACAAACTTTTTTTTTTTTTTTTTTTTACGTTTATGTGATATGACAGTAGAGACAGAAATGTGAGGGGAGCAGAGAGAGGAGACAAATTGGCAAAAGACCATGATCCAGAAATCAAATTCGGGTCGAGACACTTAACCACTAGTCATTTGGCGACAGTGTTGACAGACAAAATGACAGAACTTACCTTTGCAGGTCAGGTGCAGTTTTGTCCATTTGGTTTCCTCACAAGTAACTGAATTAGATGCTGTTGAATCAACTGGCTCATATCCACTGCTGCACTTAAATGTTACTTTAGATCCATGTGGAAAAAGGTTTTTGGAGCTGAATTCTTTTGTTAAAGTGACTTTTCTTCCAAAATCCGGCAAACTACAAGGCTCTATAAAGATAAACACAAGAAATATTAATGAGAGTCAAACTGTTTCTTTACTAATTATTAATCATTTGTGTTTTTACTTTTCCACAACCATTTGAAGGTAACAGATTATAAACCTTTAACAAGTATGGGATCAGAACATTAAACAAAGTGACATCAGCAAGGGAATTAAAGCATTGATTTTTAAATCAAGCATTATTAAAATATTTATTTTTTACATTCTTACCAATGCACTTTGGTGGTTCAGGATCCCATCCTTCTGCTGTACAGGCGATTTCCTTTATTCCTTTCAGTGTATAGAGATCTTGACATTTGTACTCTATAAAGTGTCCTATTTTGTATGGGGGAGATTTTCCACCAATTCTAATTGCATGTGGAATTTCAGGCTTTGGACACCCATCTGCAAAATGGGACAAAATAAAAAAAAAGTGAACATAAGCATTTTATATTAATCAAACATCACATCAATTTGTTAGTACTAGTATTCATAAACATCCAAATAAAACCCAATTTTCATTTGTAACCGTTTTAGCAACAACTTACCCAAACATTTGGGTGGATCTGGTTTAAAGGTCCCATCATCAGAACAATGAAGGTTTGGACTTCCACTAAGACTAAACCCAGAATTACATCTGTAGGTCAAGACGTGTGTATATTCATAACTTTCCAGAGGCTCATGTAGAAGATGTCCATTTTCTACAGTTGGTGGTGCTGCACATTTCACCGCTGAATAGAATAAAAAACATCCAGGTTGATTTTGGGGTGCAATACACATGAGAGCACATAATTTTATACTGATCAAAGTGCCTCTGAATGAATGTGATATTTTGTTACAATTTTTGAAATAACTCACATTCACAAACTGGATCTCTGCTATCCCATCCTCCATCTCGACACACTCTTTGTGTTAACCCATACCCAACTAACATAAATCTGAAAGTGAATATTCATTTCTTATCAAACAATTAAAGACAGTGACAGTCTAATTACAAAAATGGAAAATTACAGTATAATTCATTTTAATCTTCTGACTCACCCTTTGTTACAAATGGGTTTAATTGTGTCACCAAATAAAACTCCAGTTATTTCATATCTCCCATTTGCAAATTCTGGAGGACTCCCACAGGATTTCCCTGTAGTTGATACAATATATTAAGCAGCTGCACAATTTATAATACATTACAATTTTAATGCAATTTTAATACAAATTACAATTTAAAATAATCCAAAATCTTGTTTTCTTATTGTGTGTAGTTTTAATACATTTTATTTATTCCTGTGATTTAAAGCTCAAGTTTCAGCTTTATTACTCCAGTCTCTGTGTCTTTTGTGCTGATTCATATTTTGGTGCAAACTCTATTACAGTACATTCAAAAGTACCATTAAAATGTGCTTTCTTTTTATGAATTAAAGACACATTAAATTGTTTGAGAGTGACAACAAAGACAAGAATATATGTATAAAATATAATATATATATATATATATATATATATATATATATATATATATATATATATATTTTTTTTTTTTAAATAATGCTGTTATTGTAGCTTTGTCGTCCTTTAATCCCAAGCAAAGATTCTAAGTTACAGTTTTCACTGTATTTCTTATACCAGATAATGTAATGCCTTGGTGATGCAGCCTTGGTGAGCAGAAAAGGCCTCTTTAAAAATACTTAAAAATCTTACTCATCTCAAACTATTGAGTGGTACTGTTTATGACATTTTATTTAACAAGTAAACTTCCACTTATTACTCTAGTATGCAAAATAAGGTAAATCAGGAAGTTACAATGACTGTGAAAAGGTTAAGAGAAAATGTGTGATGCTGCAATGTGTCTTGCATTAATATCTAAATCTACCTTGGAATTATAAGGTTCTATCTGCGTTTTAAATTATCCTGAGATATTGAGCTTCAAAGTTTGTGTGTAACATTTTTTTTTTTAAATAAAAAGTCTTAAATGTAAACAACTAATAAAAAACATCCCATAATGTAAATAAGTTGTCATTTAATAAGAATATGTCAATAACTCAATTTTGACAAAAATGTCAGATAGAAACTTATAAGGTGACGATTTGTCATTTGTATAATCAAAACAATGATTATCTGTAGTCATCAAAATGTTTTACTACATGTTTTTTTTTTCACAACCATTTTAAGTTTTGTTTAAATCTTGTTGAAATGCCTATTGATATCCGCTTTTTGAAAAAGCTATATTTAATGATAGCTATTGGCAGTACATACTTGTGCAACTGAGCCCCAGATTTGTCCACTGGCTTCGCATACAAGTAATTGATTTAATTGCTCTTGAATCAACAGGTTTGTGCCCAGACATGCACTCAAATGTTAAAACAGATCCATCTTGGAAAGTGTGACCTGGACTATAATATCCTGATGAGGTAACATTCCTTGATTCAAAAGAAGGCAGTGTACACTGTCCTGTGGAGATAAAAACAAATCATATAGTAATAATCTGATTCAAAAATCTTAGAATACACTAGTAATTGGGCAACATTTTGCTGTTCAGAAAGACAAAAATGTTATATATACATACATACATATAAATGCCTACACTGTTTTAGTCTTTGCCTTGTGTTAAATGTGTATCTAATATTTTGTGGAGGATTTTGCTTGACCGTTTTGTTTGTTTTTTTTATAAGGCAGCACTGTGGCTCAGTGGATAGAATTGTCGCCTTAAAACAAGAAGGTTGCTTGTTTGAGTCTGCATTTCTGTGTAGAGTTTGCGTGTTCTTTCTGTATTTGTGTGGGTTTCTCTCCGGGTGCTCTGGTTTCCCCCACAATTCAAAGGTGCCAGAAAAAAAACTTGACAATAAAATTACAGAAATTTATCACAGAATAATGGACGTTAAAAAATAACAGAAAATTCCTTGAATTAAGATTTTCGATATTTCCGTCTTTTAACATCTGTTATTGTACGGTAAATTTCTGCTGTTTAACATCTGCCTTTTTTACGGTAAGTTTCTGTTATTTAATGGCCATTTTTAAAAGTTTATTTACTTTTTACCGGCACCCCAACAGTCACAAAAAAAGAAAAGAAAAGTAAAATAACAGATTTTTATTATTTGTGTATTTATATAATTAGCAATCTTCCTTCAAATCGATCATTTTATTTACTCCTTTGCGTAAATATGAAACTTATTAAAGAATTTCATATCTGTTTTTCACAGTATTTGAAATAGTTCTTTAAAAAAACTCAGTGAAGCACAACAAACTCACCTTCTATATTTGCTGCTTTCAAAATACACAGGAGGGCAGCAGAGCAGAGATGCAGCAATTCAAATCCCATAGTGTTTGAACTTTGGTGAACTTTGCCCATTTAACTGCAGAGAAATATACTTGGCTATATAAAAAAATGGAACAGCATATCATAATGTTGATCTATGCAGAATTTTTATTTTAGATTGAACACAATATCTTTTGGATTATATATATATATATATATATATATATATATATATATATATATATATATATATATATATATATATATATATATATATATAATTATTATTTTTAAAAGCTTAATTTTCTTAAAGTTTATTAAATAAAATGCTTACAGCACACTGTATGTTGTGTATTATTGGTTTTACAATGCAATTAAAACAAAATATATTTGTGAGTAAATACTTTTAACATACTTTCTCAATTCTTTACCCAGATGTAATTTTAAAAGAAATGTATCATCCATTCTCTAAAAACTAATGCTAAGAATAATTGTTTGTAAAAAAGGCTGAATAACAGCTCATACTTACTCAGAGGTGTATGCAGGTGTATAAGCTCCATCAGAACTGATGTTTATATCCCTTGTCCTCATATAAATACGATATTGGGACAGGATGGGTGGACACATGAGGAAATCCTCTCAGTAACCTGATTCAAATACGCTTAAAATAAATGTCCCAAGATTGTGTTGTTGTTTTAGCAATGCCATAGAACAACCAATTTAATTTGCACAAAGAGTCAGAATTTTTTTTTTAAATAACAGTTTTATTTAAAGTGCAAAGTCCATTTTATTCATCTAAATGTTTTTTCATGGTATAAAAAAAAAACTTTTTTTAAGAGTGAGGGTCTAATACATTCTCCAGATATATGTAATGTTTTTTTTGTTGTTGTAAGAATCAACAAGTTTTAAGCTTAGAAATACTGTATGTGGTTACTACTATCACAATTAATTAATTGGTTTATTTTTACACGTGAAATAACAGAGGTTATAAATAGCTAGGGTGGAAAAAAACTGAAACTGCTTGCCTTATTTTTTCCAACAGAGATTATTTAAAACTCCCAAGGTATTATAAGTCATAGATTATGTGGCGCATCAAGGTCAAAAAACAACTTTAACAATAGCTCACTGAGTGATATTTTCCTTTCAGGATGGGCGGGCAATTATACTGTACTATGAATCACTTTCAGTTTCAGTCTTGTTTAATTGACAATTGTTTTCATCCTACTGGGGGTGTTGATGAAAACAACCAGATGTTGCCTGTTTAAGTGCCAGGGATATTTGTTTTTGCATTAACATCCTTTCTAACGTGAGGATGTTGTGGGATATTATTGGTCAAAGTGAGTACAAAACAGACACACACACACAAAAAAACATCACAACTAAATCTGAAATATCTACAAAATGGAATAACACAGTTCATGGCATTAACTGCACACCTTATGGATAATAAGAACGTTGCATAAAAGTCAGCATTGAGTAAAATGAATGCAAAGTATGTGCCTTTATACAGTAAAAATAATAACTAGCAATGACTTTGTAATTGTGGTTGGCAGTCAGACATCTTTGGGATGTTTGTCTTGGGCTGAAAATATGTACGGTTTTGAGCATGAGTGCACTACACAGAGGATGATAATCATAGCTGAGAAGACGACCCAACGAAGACACTCATACCATAGAGGTAAAGCAGACCAAGACCTATAAAAGAAAAGCATTAGTTTTAATCTTACAAACTCAATTGTTCTGATTCTGTTTATTGAAACTGCATTAAAAATATTTCAATATAAGATATAAAAAAACAGATAATACTAAGAAAATTTCTATTAGAAATACTTTTGATATGCAGTTGAAGTCCCCCTGAATTATTAGCCCTCTGTTTATTTTTTCCCCTAAATTCTGGTTAACGCAGTGAAGATTTCTTTAACACAATATTTATTTAATAACTGATTGATTTATCTTTGCCATGATGAGAGTAAATAACATTTGACTAGATATTTTTAAGACACTTCCATACAGCATAAAGTGACATTTAAAGGCTTAACTAGGTTAATTAGGTTAACTAGGTTAGAGTAATTAGGCAAGTTATTGTATAATGATGGTTTGTTCTGTAGACTATATAGCTTAAAGGGGCTGATAATTTTGACCTTAAACTGTTTTATTATTATTATTATTATTTTATTCTAGCTGAAATAAAACAAATAAAACTTTCTCCAAAAGACAAAATATTATCAGACATGCTGTGAAAATGTCCTTGCTCTGTTAAACATCATTTGGGAAATATTTAAAAAGAAAAAAAAATCAAAGGGGGGCTAATAATTCTGACTTCAACTGTATATAGAGTGGAAACCAAAATTAGAGAACAATTGTAAACTCGATTATAATTTTTTATTTCTTCAAATAATGTAATCTTCAAAAATTACATTGCGGCTATATCATACTAGTAAGAGGAGTGTTTCACAAAATTACCACTTTACACACAGTAATCAAAATAAGACATAAAGCAATGATCATAGCATGAAAACTAGAATGAACATTTCTAAAGATTACAGCAGTCAAAATCAGAAGATTGTTTGGCGGTCACTACTTTGATTAACTTCAGTATATCCGTAGCCACAGTACTTCACTAGTCTCTTACTGGGCATCAGTCTTTCACTCTGCTTTGCTGTGTGATCTTGTTCAATTTTCTTATGTCTCTTCCACAGTTCACTGACTGTATTGGCTTTCTAAGCTATAACTTTGATTGCCAACCCCCATAGCAAAATTTCTCTGGCCCAAATCTGGCCCACACCATCAGCATTTGCTTGGCCCACATGCCGCAGTGAATTACTATACATGACTGGACCAAGTCTGGCTTCCATACAAGCGGCAAACATGGACCATATCTGGGACAAGTCTCAGCCAAGTTGATAACCCATATCTGGGCTTGAACTAGGCCAGGTATGTTGGTGTGTCACGACTGCAGTGTTATTTATGAACCCATCAACCATTTCGCTTTATGGCTGTGCTTTTTCTTGAAGCGACCTGATTGCTAAAAATTTTTCTTTGCTCAAAAATAATTTAAATGTGTTTTAAAAGTGGGTCAAGATTTTGTGGCCCACATATACATTTAAACATCTGGGCCAAATACTACATTTGAGATCTGGCCCAAGTCTTGAGTGCCGCCTGTAAGACGGTGCCACCTCAGCCAAACCTGGGCCATGTTTGGCCCACATGCTGCATGCCAGAGCCGGACGAATGCCTGCGGTGCCAGCTTTATTCCAAATCTGGGGCAAAATTCTTTGCTACCTGAAAAGGATTTTCCAGAGATTTTCAATTAGGTTTAGAGATCAAGACTCTGGGCTAGTCATTTTATTTTATTTTTTCATATTTTGCCCAAAGCAGTTGCTTTTTTTTCCATACAAGAAGCTAACTGATTTAGATGCTCTAGAATTAACTGCTCTGTGCTGAAACAAGCACTCAAATGTTAAAGCAGATACATCTTCTCTGTTTTTGAGCTTGTTTATAGGGCATCATGAACACCTTACAGCAAGAAGGTCGCTGGTTGGAGTTCCTGCATTTCTGTGTGGAGTTTGAATGTTCTCCCCGTGTTCGTATAGGTTTCTTTGGTTCATTAACCCATTTTGCTCTGTGATGGGGCTCGTTGTTTTGCAAACTGATTGGGATTGGCTGCTAAAATCAGATAATGAGCTGCATGGCACTGACTTGACAAAGCTTCTGATAAACTCTAGAGGCCAAACTCCTGCTGCAAACATCTAAAAACCATGACGCTTCCTTTTCCATGATTTGGGTTCAGTCTTTCATCAGTTTGATGATGACAAACATGATATTTCAGATTTAAAAAAGTGGCTTTCAATACTAAAGTGAATGGTGGACCTGTTCTCTGTACACTCAACATGCTCCTCAGCAAAGATTGTGATTTTTTTCTGCCAGTGAGAGGTTTGATCACTGCAGACAAAATTTCTTTTAAATGTCACAATCTTTTCCTAATCAGCACAGAACTGCCATGCAATTTTCAGCTGCAGTCTTCAAACAACTGACTATTAAAATCCTAAACATTATCCTGTCTTCTTGTATATTTGTCTTTCATGAACAATCAGCCAATTTGGGGGACTTGAGAGTGACATTCTAAACCATTCTAAATTATTTGGACAACCTTCTGTCTGAGTTTTTGTTTTTGAGTTTTTTGTTTTTGTCATGTGCTTCAGAATATATGTAATTCATGACATATGTTTAAAAAACTGCTCTATTACTTCTGCTTAACCTAATTTAAAATAAGACTAACCAGTGTCCTTGTTGGTTGTTCTCTGACTTTAATGTCCATTTTAGGAGAAAACCTTTCATTCAAGTTTAAAATGAAATTATAAAATGAACAGTGAGGTTCAGTTTCATTCACTCAAGTGGTTCCAAACATTTATGAGTGCTTTTTCTGCTGAACACAAGCATTGGTTTGACAGACAAGGACTACGGCAGTCAATGGTTACATGTTTCCAACATTTTTCAAAATATCTTCTTTTGTGTTCAGCAAACATATTAAGAAAGAAATATAAAAAAGAGACTCAATTTTGGAGGATGTAGCTGTAATTCATATAGCTATTATTTTACCCAGTAGCTTTCTGTTCTTTTTGATAAACTTACATTGTCTTATTCTGACTCCATGTGAGTTGAAAGACTGTCACTGTACTTTCCAATTTTTGGGGATGAATGGATGTTGATAGTGACTCCGTAGATTGGATGGATGTTGAAAGAGGTGTTGTGCTTCTTATACATTCATAGCTAGAGAAAGCTGACCAAGAAAAAGGTTTATTGTCATTATTAGTGTTTTACAATTTTGCCATTCAGCCATTTTGTGCATGTTTCTTTATATTCTGAGAGATTATCGACTGTTAAAACTCTTTTCAGCCCTAAAGGGATAGTTCAACCAAATATGAAAACATTGACATTATTTACTCATCCTCCACTTGCTCCAAACCTGTTTGATTTTCTTTCTTCTGCAGAACACAAAAAAGGGTATGCTGAAGAATGTTGAAAAAAAAAACAGCCATTGACTTCCATTGAGCTATTTTTTTATTCTTCAGAATATCTTGTTTTGTGTTCAACAGAAAAAAGAAATTTATAAATGTTTGGAACCACTTGAGTGAGAGTAAATTGTAAGAAATTATCATTGTTGGGTGTACTATCCTTTTAAGCCTTTTAACAAATGTTTTGGAGGTAGCTGGAACTATACGCTAGATGTGGTAATCTTTTGCAAATCTTTTTATCCACCATTTAAGTAGTTAATGAAGCTTAATAAAATTTAGAATAACACTATAAAATATTTGTATTATTATCTCCGTAGAGGTCTTTAAAGCAGGATGAATTCTGGATGAAGGCTGTCAATGTTTTTTGCTTTTGGACTTTTGGAGTGATTTCAACAATTTTGCTTGTGCCATACATGTTACAGTAATGTAGACTGTGCTATTCGCTTACATTTTACATTATTTAACTAAATCTTTATCATTATAAAAATAAATAAATTAACAAATCAAATAAAATTTTTTTTAGATTTAAATATAATTTTTTTAAAGTAAGTTTCCATTATAGGTCAGGGGTACCTAAACTCTGTCCTGGAAGGCCGTTGTCCTGTAAAGTGAAGTTCCAACCCCAATCAGACACACCTAGCTGATCGAGCTTATACTAGGCTGTCTAGAAACATCCGTGCAGGTATGTTAAGTCAAAGTTGGAGCTGAAATCTGCAAGACACTGGCCCTCAACGAATGAGTTTGGGGACCACTTAGATAGTTCTTATCAATCAATGTTCAAATGTGAACTTTTGTAATAAGTTAGTTATTAGATTATATGATCATTGCATGATCATTATCAGCATCTTATATAACAAGCATCTGTGAAAAAAACAATTCACTGTAGAAACTCAATTTAATTGAGGGCAGGATTTCCATCCAATAAATTTGTTTAACACCAACAAAAAAACTATTTACATGATTAAATGCAATTGAGTTGGTCCAACATGATTTTTTTTCAAATAAAAGTTTAAATACATCTGTATTTTTTACTCAAACTCAAAGGTCTGGAAATATCATGTGTGTCTATGTGTCTCACGTTTCAAAGTCTCTTAGTTTTATTTGAAGTTAGCCTAATTGAACTAAAATGGTCATTTTAAGCATATTTAACGAGTTACATATGTTGATTGAGACTGATCTCAGAACTAATTTTAGGACAGGTATTGTTCACTTAGCAAAGCAACAAACTGCATTTTTGCTAATTAAGCTGCTAACACCCAAAGAATGGGGGCTTCTAATCTCAAAATTCTACATACATCAAAGCATTACATGAAAATCTTCTAAATAAGTCTATTACCTTTAAATACCTAAAATTACTTTTATTGTCAACATTCCCCCTCTTAATTCAATCCCACGCAAAGCATGCTGGGAACTACAAAACCCATAACCAGGTACAGTTGGACCAACAAAATTCCTTCATGTTGTCCCAACACAAATCATTTAAGTTAACTTAATGGTTTACAAATTTAAGTGGACTGAACATAAAACAAATAGGCTCTGTAAACATTAGCGAAGCAGTAAATGTTTTACTGATCAAATTACATTACACATCCTACATTATTTTTTCAAAATGTGTGAACAGCCCTTAAAGATCATAATAAAGCACATAATAAAACACTTGAAATACACAACCAAAGTACAAATTAAACTCACCCTTTGATGAGATGAGGTAAATGCAGTTCTTGTCTGCCGGCTGAAGTAGTTGCACAGTAACAAAATCGCTGCTCTGGCTGCTGACATCATTATAGGCTGAGCAGAAAAGCTGGTTGTCTTCAATGATGTTTGAACATTGGAGACAGAGATCAGGCGAGTTGTGCAGGACAATGTTATTTGGGCGGCCAACTTTGTACCAAGTATACTGTGCATTGGTTCCTCTCGTACTCCCACATCGTAACACAACTGGTTCTCCCCAGCACGTCCTTTCCAATGAACTGAGAGGCCAAACATTTGGTTTGTCCACAGCCTCTGAAAGAACAGGCCTTTTATTAGTGCTAAAATATTTTTTTTTTATTTTTAAAGGGGCCCTATTATTCTTTAATAACTCTTGGCAACAAAAAAGGCAGTGTGGTGCACCTCACATTTTTGGAATGTAAAATCGCATTCGGTGTAAAACTTTTAAGATTGGTATTATCAAACTATTAAAGTCTTACCTTTAGTTACCGTGAGTTGGATCCTTATCATTAAATCAGCATAAATTTTGTCAATTGCGACCCAATATATTCCAGTGTCCTCTAACTTTAGATCTCTTATAGAAACAATCACACCTTTAGAGACTCTGTCAATGATCTGAGCCCGTGTTCTGTATGCAGCGTCACAGAATCCATCGGTGTCCATCAGAACCTCACAAGAGGATCTGGAGTCTCCAGCACACCAGTATTTCTTGCTAAATCGGTACTGGCTTGCTCTGTAGGTGCAGATAATCGTGACTGGGGTTCCAACTGTGGCTTGAATGTTTGTTTTATCACACTGAAGCTGAACGCTTACTACAGGAAAGGAGTAGAGTTGAGAGTGCGTAAATAATGCTGATCAACAAAACATATTGTTTCAGTTTCAGCACATCTAAAATCACATTTAATTGACAATTCTATCTATTTTATAAATAGTTTCACGACAACTGCATTCTGGGGGTTTAAATTCCAAAATCCTCATTTTTGGGAGAAAAAACTATATCTCTGTAAATTACAAAATGTGATTTCCTGCTCATACATATTATTTGTTAAGTATACACGTGTCAGTTTTTGACCAAAAAACAAAGCCTATCAAAAGTCCCCAGCCTACATAAAAAAATTAAAAATAAATTCAGTAATGTTACACTCACTCTTTTCATCATTACTGTAAAATTGTGTAGAGCTTATATAGTTGGGAAACAAAATTTCAAACTCTTCTCTGCAACTAAAATGCTTTTTCAAATATTTCCCAAGTTATGTTTAATAGAGAAAGGACATTTCTCACAGTATATCCTATTATAATTTGATTCTGGAGAAGGTGTTGTTTCCTTTACTTTAGCTGTAATAATATATTAGCCCACTTAAGTAATGTTTTTCTTCGAGTAGCTACAGAAGAAATTACTCTGGCCTTATTATTAGCTTACCTACTTAGATTAATTATAGTTAAACCTTTAAATTGCACTTTAAGTTGAATATTAGTATTTTGCTAAATAACTAGTAAAATGTGCTATTTTTTATAATAGCAAAGACGAAAGAAATTAGCAATCAATATTATGTTTTAAAATGTGTTTTACATAGGAAATACTTGGAAAAAAAATTAAAAAACTCACAGAAGGATAATTTTGTCTTCAACTAGAACTACAGTATTGGTTTGTCACAGTATACAATTTGTAAGACTGTTAGTGACATAAATGATTCTCATATTTATCAGCTAATGTGTGTACATTAGTTTCAAATATACACTTTTGAAAAAAAAATTATATGAATAAAGCATTTTATACAAAAAAAGCTGTAAATCTACAATCAATAACAGATTGCTTGTGTGTGCTTCTCAGTCATTATGTTTGGCCAATGTGTGTACAGAAGTAAATGTGGAAATTTGTATAAAAACCCATGATCAGTAGTTACAAAATGTCTCTTAGTGTCTACTCAGACATGATATTTGTAGTTAAAAAATTATTTTTAATTTAATAAATTAAATTTAATCCATAAATCAAAATCTATAAATCAAAATGAACAAGAATCGGATTCACAAGAGAACATAAGGAGTTAATTCAGGCAATGCTATTTCAGGTTGAACATGCATTAAAAATAGCCCTAAGATTGTTTTCTTTCTGTGATTTCATCTTAATTTCCTGTTTCATTAAACAAGACTCTAACAGAAATAAATAAATGTAAATTACTAAACAAATGCAAATACAAAAAAAAAAAAACACACACACACAAAATTGTATCAAAAAAGAGACTTACTTTGTGCTAAAAACAGCAAATACAGCCCCCTCATACTTGTAATGATAATGTGCTTGATGAGAAATGCTTTGATGCACCTTGTTGCATGCTATTTTTATGTGAAACAGGATGTAAAACAGCGATGGACGAACTGTGGTTTGGCATTGTGTGCTCTTTCATTTTCCAAAATCAAAAAAGTACGTCTGTACTAAAAACGGTATACACTAAAAACTACTCCGTTCATGCAAAACTTTGAAAAAAAAATAACAATTAAAATATTGAATCAAATTTTCTAACTTTCTGAGATACTCGGACAGGTATTAGTGTATATGCCTGTAAGAGAGCATTGTTTTTAACACAGGAAAAGGTCAAAAACTGCACTTCATCAGAACAGCCACAAGATGGAAGGATTACATTCAAAGTAAGTTCTCAAATGTAAAAAACTGATTTATTTTCTTTGCCATGATGACAGTAAATAATATTTGACTAGGTATTTTTCAAGACACTTCTATACAGCTTAAAGTGACATTTAAAAACTTTTTTTGATTAGGTTAACAAGATAGGAATCAGAATAGGGTAATAAGGCAAGTTATTGTATAAGGATGGTTTCTTCTGTAGACTATCGAAAAAATTGCTTAAAAGGGCTAATAATTGTGTCCTTAAAATTGTGTCTAAAAAATTAAAAACAGATTTTTTTCTATAGCTGAAATAAAACAAATAAGATTTCTACAGAAGAAAAAACATTATCAGACATACTGTGAAAATTTCCTTGCTCTGTTAAACTTAATTTGGGAAATATTTTAAAAAGGAAAAAAAAAAAAAAATCAAAGGGGCTAATGATTCTGACTTCAACTGTATGTGTATATATATATATATATATATATATATATATATATATATATATATATATATAATATATATAATATATATATATATATTCTATATATATATACATATAATATATATTCTATATATATATACATATATATATATATTCTATCTAAATTTTATACATGTATCGTTTAGACCATAAAATGATATTTTAAAAAATAATTAATTGCTTTTATTCTACTAAAAATAAAACAAATGACTTTTTCAGAAGATAAAATGTTACTGGAGATACTGTAATTTCTTGGACTGTTAAACTTGGGAAATATTTAAAAAAAGAATCACAGGATGGATAATAATTCTGACTTTAACATTATAACATATAATAATCAAAATGCAATAGTCAAAATGCACAAAAACAAACTAAGATATATTGGTTATTGGCAAAAATAAATTAAAAAAATATAGGCTTAAACATTATTTACACATACTCACATACACATTTAAACATTTTAAAGAGATTTTATCTCATGCAGTACATTTTCTCGCTTATTGGTAAGGCATATCATTTTGAGACAAATGTATAAAATACAGTTTAATTTTTACAAAAGTGATTTTCTATTCATAAAAAAGGATAATGAACACCAAGTGTCTACTTTAACGTTTCAAATAACGTGAAAACAAAATGTCTAAATATGGCTGACGAATATTTCTGTGTAATTCAGCGTAACAGATATACAGATGCGTCTCAATAAATTGTTAACAAAAAGCTGACTTACTTCAAAAATTCTATTCAAAATGTGATACTATATTATATAGATTCATTACATTCAGACTATTCAAGTGTTTTTTTTCAATTGTGATGATTATGGTTTGCAGCTAATGAAAACCCAAAATTCAGTATATTAGAAATTTTTAGTTTTAAGTTAAGACCAATAAAAAAAGATTTTAACAAAAATGTTGGACAACTGCAAAGTATGAACATGTACAGGCCTCAGAATTTGGTGGAAGCTCCCTATGCAAAACTGACATGGCATGGAGACAATCAATCTGTGGTCTGATAGCGGCCTTCAACTCTTCTGCGCTGTTGGGTCTGGCGTCTCACATCTTCCTCCTCACAATACTCCACAGAATCTCTATAAGTGTTTTTGTTGGGCATGTTTGCTGGCTAATTAAGCATTGCATCTAAATACTATTGTTCCTAAACTAGATTTGGCAGTGTGGGCAAGATCCAAGTCCTGCAGGACAATCAAATCAGCATCTCCATAAAGCTGTGATACTATATTATATAGATTCATTACATTCAGACTATTCAAGTGTTTTTTTTTAAATTGTGATGATTATGGTTTGCAGCTAATGAAAACCCAAAATTCAGTATATTAGAAATTTTTAGTTTTAAGTTAAGACCAATAAAAAAAGATTTTAACAAAAATGTTGGACAACTGCAAAGTATGAACATGTACAGGCCTCAGAATTTGGTGGAAGCTCCCTATGCAAAACTGACATGGCATGGGTCTGGCGTCTCACATCTTCCTCCTCACAATACTCCACAGAATCTCTATAAGTGTTTTTGTTGGGCATGTTTGCTAGCTAATTAAGCATTGCATCTAAATACTATTGTTCCTAAACTAGATTTGGCAGTGTGGGCAAGATCCAAGTCCTGCAGGACAATCAAATCAGCATCTCCATAAAGCTGGTCAGAAGAGGGAAGAACGAGACATCAGAGGTGTCTTACCTGGGCTATAAAAAGCGGGCCAAAGTTCTCTTTTATGTATACAAAGTTCTCTTTTTAAAGTAAATTTTGCATTTCATTTGGAAATCAAGGTCCCAGAGTCTGGAGAGAGGTGAGGCACAACATCTAAGGGCCTACTCACACTATGCCATTCGTACCATGCCCAGGCCCGTTTACCGGATCGTTTGAGAAGTGTGAGTGCGCTGAATCGGGCTCAAGCACGGTTTACTTGGCTGGCCCTGGCCCGGTTGGAAGAGGTGTGCCTAAGCCCGGTTCACTTGGGCTTTGGCGCGGTACGCTTGTGTGTGAGTGCAAAACGCGCCAAAGCCCGAAACTGAAAGCGAGACGTGACTTTTAAGGTACTGTTTCATATGGATTTATTAATCATTCTTACTGTTCAGTGAACGCAAACTGCCGTCGTTTATTAAAGACGCAAACTCCTCACTTCACGACAGCTGCGCGCCTTCAGCAGACCTCCTCATTCCTGCAGCACGAGAGCTTTATGATTGTTTATGAGCGCCAAAAGTGGCGGATCTGTTCGGCGAAATATCTGACTGCGTGTCACCGCATCCCTAACGCCCTATTCACACGGGGCGTCAGCGTCAACGCTTCCCATTCACTTTGAATGAGTGACATCAGGCATTGCCAAACTGCATTGTGGATCCGTCGGCGCCGTTTCAGAAGCGTTCCTCGCTGCAGAAGTTGGGACCAGCTCAACTTTTCAAGCGCCGACAGAAGCGTCAGCCAATCAGATCGCTGTATGCAAATACACCAGCTCAGACAGTGGCCTATTGCTGACTGAATTTAATTGGCTGACGCTTCTATGACGATCGTTTCAGCTCCAACTTCAGACACGCCCTCTGTCAAGCGTTGACGCTGAAGCCCCGTGTGAATAGGGCATAAGGACTGTTTGCCGAAATATTTGACGGCAAATCAAACGACTGAAACGATATAACTAGAGAAATCTCCACTGTGCTGCTGAGTGAGAGAGCGCTTCTCACTGAACAGCGCAGCAGCGATGACGTAAGCATGCCGAAGCCCGTTTGTGGTGTGAGCGCGTGCCATCGGGGAGACGGGAGGGGGGACAAGCGAACTGAACTAAACTGAACTTCAACTAAGAAAACTAGACTGACACTGTTTCAATTTACTAAAACTTCTATGTTAAGCTGTTTTGACACAATCTACATTGTCAAAGCGCTATAGAAAAAAAGATGAACTGAATTGAATTTCAGGATTTAAATACAAAAATGTCCAGTTTATGTTCTGCTTTGGAATTAAAGTAAACTATTTGATATCTAGAAAGATTATATGTGGTGACAAAAACTAAAAATAAAACACTGCTTGTACACAAATGATAAATGACACAGAAAATACAATGAATTCAAACTGCTGTCTGACATGCCTTTATTCCAAGAGTCACACCAGTATCTTTCTCTGGTGTGGCTTCATTAATACATTCTCTAAACACTAGCTCTTCCTCAACTCTTTTGAATGTCATCAAACAGGCTTGGCCGCTTTCAGCAATGACTTTGCCTCTCTCACCATTTTTACACCCACCCACAAAAGCTTCCTGTGTGGGGGTACAAGCGCTTTAGACCTTGTGATACAAAGTGTTGGACAGAAAAAAATCAGACAGAGAGAGAAAGAAAGACAAGGCCACGGATGTAGGATCAACTCGACCAGACAAGCAACAGCAAACAAGCGAAAGAAGCTTAAGTTAGAGATGAAGAGCAGAGAAGGTCACAGCCAATCTAAGCGTTGACCACAGAACTTGTGAACTGCTGCAACCACTGCTTCCGTAACGACATCAGTTCCTCAACTCAACTACAGCCCAAAGACAGACGCACGCAGAAAGAAAGTGAAAGATGGGCTCCTTTCTGAAATCCACCGATCTCCCGTTTCTCTGATATGACAGAGGAAGCTGCTGTCTCACACATCATGCCATGGACGCCCAAATGCACATTCTGAGGAACCAACTGGATCTAATCGCCATCAAGGAAGCAGAAGATGAAACGGCAGAGAACGGCTTTGCCGGGGAGTTTTTGGTAGGTCATTAACCAGCTCCAATATAATACTAACCACTTTATTTTACATTACATGCAATGTTTTGTGACTATATGAGCATTTGAACATGAATGGATGTAGGCATTCAAAATATTAGCATTGCACAAGCCAAAAGAAAGATAAAAATAAAACATGTCTGGGAGCAGAGTTGATGCGGTGACTTAAATGGCTAAATGTGGACTTCCTCTTCTGAAAACACTGCCTCTTCATTTGAGCTTTCACAAATATCCCTTTCTGGTGTTTTGCTATTTATTAATACAGACCTAATTCATTAATTAATCAATAGCTGAATGAATGTCTTTTTGGAGCCCTGAGTAGTTATTCATCTCTGTACTACTTAGATGTGTTTCCGAAATTAGCTTCATACATGCTGTTCCCCTCTAATGTTACCTACTTTATTCCATGTGAACAGTCATAGCAATTGAGAGGAAGTCCTGAGTCACTTTGAGTCAAACCTGGGAATGCAAAAAAGCAGAAAATGTCTAAATTAATATGCTGTCTAAAGATTTAGTATTTCGATTTTGTCTTATGGTCCGCTCAGCTGTTTAAATTGAACAGGACGTTTAGCAGACTGGATATGATATCAAGATATGATGGATATGATAGATCTCTCAATATCTTAATCTAAATATTTTTAATTTAAATAGTTCAGAATGTATCACTATTTCGTCAGTAAGCTAAACCAAATAAACTTTAAAATGTATCTACTCAATGTTCACTGGATTCACTCATTACTCTGGTGCCACTAGCAGCAATTCCACACTAGATAAACTGGGAAAAACACCTTTAAAAATGTTTAAATGAAGTTCTTAGCCATGTAAATTATTAATCAAATATTTAATTTTAATATATTTAAAGTTTGAAATTTACAAAATGTCTTCATGGAAAAAGTTCTTTACTTTAAAAGAAAAATCACCAGGCCTCATTCACTAACCATGCATATGCACAAATTTAAGCATGAAATGTGCGCATGGACGTTTTCAGGAACAGTGTTGAGGAAAGTTATAAAATTAAGTAACTCCCGAAAAAAGTAACTAGTTGCATTACTTTTTATGCTAAGTTATGCATTACATTACTTTTGCGTTACTTTTTCTTTCTTGACAGTGGCTTGATCTCTTTCAGAACTTTTAGTGTTTTCTTTTTTTTCTTCTTTTTTCTTTTTCTATTCCAGAAATCTAAGGCTCAGGCCTGCCATCTTCATTTCTGTCTGTTTCACCGGGGAGTAAACTCTCTCATTAGGTGCATGATTCAATGTGACTATGTTCAATTATTTTACTTCAGTAATTTATTTTGCAAAAGTTCATTATTTAAACAAAAAGTAATTTGCGTTACATTTAAAAAAAAAGTTACTTAATTTTTAAAATGTGTTACTTTACTTGTTACTTTGAAATCTAATATTATTACGTGACTTAAGTTACTTGTAATGCATTACCCCCAACACTGTTCATTGATAAATCATGATTCATTAAAACCTTCACACTAAAATTTATTCTAAATCTAAATCTGTTCAAGAACAACTGATACCACACATACACAATAATAATTTATGCCTTATAAACATGTATAAAGAGCCCTAAATATGATCCTATAATTTATTTATAGTGTGAATAAAAAGTAACTAGACAATAAAAAGTGTATTTTTAACTTTTACAAATGAATTATTATACATTTCATGTTCATTATTATTGTAGTTAAAATTATTAGCCCTCCAGTGATTTTTTTTTTCCTTTTTCAAATATTTTGCAAATTATGTTTATCAGAGCAAGGAATTTTTCACAGTATTTCCGATAATATGTTTTCTTCTGGAGAAAGTCTTTTTTGTTTTATTTCAGCTAGAAAAAAAGCAGTTAAAAAAAAACATTTAAGGTAATTATTATTAGCCCTCTTAAGCAATTTGTTTTCCGAATGTCTAAACAAACCATGGTGACACGGTGGCACAGTGAGTAGCAAGAATGTCGCTGCGGTTCAAACCTTGGCTAGGTCAGTTGGCATTTCTGTGTGGAGTTTGCATGTTCTCCCCGTGTTCGCGTGGGTTTCCTCTGGGTGCTCCGATTTCCCCCACAAGTCCAAAGACGTGCACTATAGGTCAACTGGGTGAGCTAAATTGTCCGTAGTGTATGTGTGTGAATGAGAGTTCAGGGGTTGTTCCCAGTGATGGGTTGCAGCTGAAAGGGCATCTGCTGCATAAAACATATGCTGGATATGTTGCCGGTCTGTTCCACTGTGGCAACCCCTGATTAATAAGGGACTAAGCCAAAAAGAAAATGAATGAATTAATAAACAAACCATCATTACATTAATGATTTTCCTTATTACCCTAACTTGCCTAATTAACTTAATTACCCTAGTTAAGCCTTTAATTTGAACTTTTAGCTGAATACTAGTATCTTGAAATATCAAGTCAAATATTATGTACTGTCAAAGATAAAATAAATCAGTTATTAGAAATGAGATTTTAAAACTATTATGTTTAGAAATATGTTGAAAAAGAAACACAAATACACAAAGATATAAAAAATATACAGGGTGTAATAATTAAGGAGGATTATATATAGTAATGTATATAATCAGTGGTCCAAACCACAATCACCTGCTGTGTTCTTATATAAAAGGTGATTATTGTGTTATGTTTGGAGTCATGGCAACTGTGACTGTGTTTGTAAAAAGTGTACAAAAGTGTGATGTTTAATGAGAGTGAGTTGATACAGTGCTTGGCTTGCATTTTGAAATTTGTCTTTTTAAAAGTCAACAAAAAAGCAGTGCGTTTTTCCTCGCATTTTCAAAACTGAAGGCACGTTCCTTCCAACATCAAAACCTTCATTAACATTTAAGCCCTTTTTCTTATGTTTCAGTGACATGATTGTCTTTTCTTAATTTATAATTTGACTTTTTTTAAATTTTCTCTTGACAAGTGCCGCTTTACCAAAAGCCCTTATATGGAGCTGGCACAGGCATGTTTTATACAAATTACTAATCGCGTGCACAAGGATGCTTCCTGAGAACAATTCATATTTACAAACAGAAGAACATTTAAGAACAAACTCATCTGCGTATACACATTTTCTGAATTAGTTGGAAAGTTTTCATGAGAAGTTCAAATGTGTGTATAAACACCAAATACAAAATTACTAATGAATGAGACCCTCTAATTTTAAGTCAAATCAAATCAAACCAAAACAATGCATTTTGGCTATATGGCAGCATAAGAGGATTTATTGTCCAGGATCCCTCATGCAACATTTGATAAACAAAAAAGTGAAAGAAAAAAAAAACCCCAAAAAATAAATAAATAAAATAAACAAAAAATTTGAAAAAAGTCCCAAACCAATTCAGGCTCGCACTTGTCATCATGTTTCAATATAGAACAAAACCTAATCTGTGGCACAGCCTGATTGTTAAAGAGTGTCTGTTATCTTCCTCATCAGCTGCAACATGTTCAGCACACTGTGAGGAACACTTTATATCTCTATACAGAGTCTCCCAAAGTGAAAGGAAGTCCCTATCACATCAATCGAGCAGTCTCAGACTAAAAGAACCACCACTTTCAAACATGCTCCATTACTATCTCTGTCAAACAGCTGCCAAACACTGCTTCTGTTACTAATGGAGTGTTTGCAGGAAGAGAAACTGTCTATTTGGCAGAGCCTAAAGTCTAGTTCCCATCACAAAGAGAGCAGAACTACTGGCCCTCGCTTCTAACCCGCAACAGACACAAACGTAGTGAAATGTACAATATGAGTCTAGTTTCACTGTCCAGAGCTCCTGAGGGTTTCTCAAAGTGTTTCCCCTGGATGATCGTCACATGCAGTCCTGACCATTCTGGCTCAGAGATCCCATGCTTATTACTCAGCCTGCTATGTTTGCTCACTGTTTATTGGGTTCAAAAGGCTTCTCGTAAGCTCAGCTGTGGTTGGAAAGTCTCTTGGTCTGGCATAAAGGTGCTTCTGCTCAGCCACACACTTAGAAACACAAACATTCATGCACAAACAGCTAGAGTTATCTAGATTTCACAGATCTTAACCACAGGACTATAAAGTTCAGTTTGGTAGTCAGATCAATGCTGATATCAAAAACATGACAAATGAGCTGGTTTGAAACAGAAGGTTTGTTGGTAACACTTTATTTTGATGGTCCATTTGAATATTAGTAGACTGTCTGCTTAATATCTGTTGATACTGCTCCTTCAACAGACATGTAACTGACTATAAGAAACTTAGCAAGGACATGTCAACTTACATTAACCCTAAGCCAAACCTATCAGGCTACTTAATATAATGAGAATTAGTTGGCATGTAGATGCAATGTAACTTAATTCAACAAATTATAAAAGTGATTTCCAAGTCTCAAAATAGAAAAGCAATTAAAACAATTAATATATGCTCCTCCTTTAACATTTTTACATAAAATGTTTGTATATATGCATTTCCTGTAAAAAAAAGGGCATTACTAACTCTTGTAAATAACTAAAATTATAAAATGTGCGAAACATATTTGTATGTAATTTGATAATTATGTACCCTCACATAATTTTGATAATTATGTACCTTATGTACTCTCCTCAGTTTTTTTTTTGTTTGTTTTTTTTCCTCTTCTTTGTTTTTTCACTTATTTTATTCTTGTTAAGAAATGTAAAGTGATTGTATTGTATTGTATAAAAAAACTGTACATGCTGGTTCTTGTTAATAAAAAAAAAAAAAAGAAAAACAATTCAACAAACGAACCATCAAAATAAAGTGTGACCGGTTTGTTGTGTGTGTGTGTTGCCTTTTCAAATGATGGCCATATTAAAGGGATAGTTCACCCAAAAAATGAAGCTTTACTCACCATTTACTTCCTCAAGTGGTTGAATACCTTATCGAGTTCCCATTTTCTGTTGAACACAAAAAATGTATGTGAAACATGTAACAATTGACGTGCGTCAATTAACTTCTAACAGAAAAAAAGAAACTCAAAAAGGTTTGTGGCAAGTGAAAGTTGATACAATGATGTATGATCCAATGATACAATGATACAATTTCAGCTGTGGGTAAACCATTCCTTTAACGTCTCAGTTAGGCATGGTACAATAACTGGTTTCAAAGAGTACTGCGGTTTGGTATTTAAACAGCAAAAAATGATGACATACCGTTCCTATAGTAAATTAAAATGTGTTTGTAAGTGTTTGTTTTTCATCTATTGTAAAGAAATCTGGTTTTGAAACTCATAAGGATAGCATTTCTTTAAATGATTTAAACTGACATGTTTACTGTTCCAAAATATTATAAATGTTTACTAAAATAAAATATACTCTTCAATGGGGGAAAAAGTAGTTTTTTACTAAGACATTTAAAAAGAGCTTATTTTAGAGCAGTAATCACAATACTGTGAAACCATGATAGTTTTATCCAAGGTTATCTTACCATCAGAAACTTATACCGGGCCATGCCTAGTCTCAGTCCTGCTGGATGAAACTACCTGAAATTTTATTTTCAAATATATTTATTAAATATATATATAGTTAATAAATAACACAGTAAACGTAAAAAATAAATAAAATAACATATAATTATATATAATAATATATTTATAATATATTTATTTATAGCTTTTATCGTCAGTTTATATATATATATATATATATATATATATATATATATATATATATATATATATATATATATATATATATATATATACATAAAATAGATATAAAAAACTAACAATAAAAGTATATTATAATTATATGATGTATAATGTATGTATAATATAATTCAAGAAAAAACGTCCATGTTTTGTTATAAGATTTTAAAAACTCTCTTAATAAAAACCTAATTTTTTGTTCAACTTTAAACACAATTTTTTTATCCATCTGTTATATAAAGGTGGAGATGTTTGTTTTCACTTAAAGAGAATAAGCCTCCTAGCCAATAATGTGGTGAAAGCAACAACGTTCTGTGTTGTTGAAGGCAAATTGGGCTCAAAAGGATTCCAAACAGTTCAGTTGGAGGGTTTGGAGTGGCTAATACTTTATGTTAAATGCTTTTTTAAAAGTATAAAATATTTTAGAGTAAAACACTTTTAATCTTGGACAAGACCAAAACGTGTGTGTGATTTGCTAGAAATTGTTGACACCAAATTACTTCTATCTGGGTATATTTTTGCTAATCTGGCATTAGTGTAGTGTGCTCTGTGAAAAATCTTGTATTGCATTAAACTGTGTCAGGCACAGAAGAACTGTGTTAAAAATTGAGTATGTAATCCTAAAGAATTAAATAATATTTTTGACAGATAGATGTAGAGGCTATCTCTTTTCTGTCTGGGTTAAAAGAAAGAATGGTGTCCATTTTTAAATCAGGAGGAAGATTAAGAAACAGAGTAAACTGATTTTGTGTCATATCTGAAACAAAAATACCTGAAATATTAAAAATCTTGCCAGAATACAACAAGTTTATTCTCAATCCTAATCGAATCTTGTGTCATTTGTTCAAAACAGAAACTGAAAAGGCAGTCGACTAAATATCGTGCGGAGAGGACGTATCCCACCACAGCTGCAGATAAACAAGACAATGTGAAGAAGAACAGATATAAGGACATTGTTCCCTGTGAGTATCACATTTGACATTTCTGACTAGGAGACAATATAGCTGTACCATAATACTAGATGATGTCAAAATTCATCATCTTGGCTATTATGAGTCGACAAAAAGTTATCTTCTTCAAGTTTATTCAAGTTTAGCTGAGTTGAGTTTACTCACGTTTTTAAGGAAGCAAGTGTTTTTTAACTGCAATTTGCTCTGTTGTAATACAGTACAAAATAAGCAAACACAAATCTTATTTTTTATGTGTTATAAGAGCTTTTCATCTAGAAAGTATTTTTTGAACAGTGATAAAAAAAATATTCTTTTGTGAAAATAAATAAATACATTATTTTAATTTAAGCAAAAATAAAAATAAAAAATATATTAGCACTTCAAAATTGTAAAAAAAAAAAAAACTAACTAATATGTATATTTTACTTGGAAATTATTCTTTGAGGAAATAATAATACAATTAAGTAAAACCTATTCAACTTTCAGATGCTGGTTGTTTGGTGTAGAAATGTACTGTTTATTTGACATCTTGGATTTATTTCCTATCAAAAACGACACACATTCTTAAAAAGAAAAACAGACTGCTACTGTAAATATGTTCTGTGTACTAAGCAGGTTTTAGTTTTCAGTTAGGTACCACATAAACTCTGTTGTGTCAGAATGTTATTATATAATAAGAAGAAATATACTGTGCTGTTTATTTATACAGTTTCAGTAAACATATACTTCAAAAATAGAATAGTTTCAATATTTAATTTAATTCAGTGCTACTACATTGAGTAAATGTACAAAACGAGAGTAAAATGCATTTGAATTGGAATTTTAAATAAATAAATACAACTCAACAAACAATGTTACTTTTACATAACATGTATTAAGCAACAACATGCCAAAGCTAACTTTGCCGGCAGCTGACTCTCTGCAATTCTCACATGGTTGCCCACTGAAGCTAAGCAGGGCTCTGCCAAATCAGTAGGATGAGAGACCACATGGGAAAGCTGGGTTGCTGCTGGAAGTGGTGTTCGTGAGACCAGCAGGGGGCCCAGTACATTGATGGGGACTCTATACTGCTCAGTGAGCGCCATCTATTGGATGAGACATTAAACCTGTGGTCCTTTGAAAATGAGTAGGGGTTTAACTCCGGCATCCTGGCCAAATTTGCCCACTGGCCTCTGTCCCAAAAAAATGTGTGTAAGTAAGCGATTTGAGTGTCCAGAAAAGCGCTCTATAAATGTAAGGAATTATTCTTATTATTATGCTGTACACAATGACAAGAGTCAATGTTCTGTGTTCTTAGTACACAGTTTTAGTTTTCAGATATGCGCCTCATTACCTCTGTTACGTCAGAATGTTATCATATTGTTAGCACAGTGATACGCACAGAACCACAGAAATACACAGTGTTGTTTACTTTACAGTGTTGTTTAGTTTTCAGTGAAAACATTCATTCATTCATTTTCTTGTCGGCTTAGTCCCTTTATTGATTCGGGGTCGCCACAGCGGAATGAACCGTCAACTTATCCAGCACGTTTTTATGCAGCGGATGCCCTTCCATCTCTGGAAAACATCCACACATACTAATCCACACACACACTCATTCACACACATACACTACGGACAATTTAGCCTACCCAATTCACCTGTACCACATGTCTTTGGACTGTGGGGGAAACTGGAGCAACTTAGCCGAAGCTCGAACAAGCGACCCAGCGACCTTCTTGCTGTGAGGCGACAGCACTACCTACTGCGTCACTGCATCGTCCAGTAAAAACATAGTAACAACATTTTGTAAAAAACATTTTGCTGCAAAGTACAGCAAAGTAAACTTCAAATGAATATGAAAAAAAAAATACTTAAAACAATGCTACTTTTATGTAACTTACGTAAAAAAGTACTTTTTTTTAAAAAAACACAATTTTTTGTGTTCTGATTTTAAAAGCAGATTTACATGCACAGTAAAAAATATCCAGTTAAATTTAAATCTTGAAAAAAGAGAATTTTTTCTGTAATTGCTAGAAATTAAAAATAAAAGACATTAGAAAATAGACATAGAATAGACATTTTGAAGGTATTATGAAATAGCAAATTAGTATGTTTTTCCAATCGTTAACCATAAATTTTATGATACTAATATTAAGAATGTTCAGTGGTGCAAAGTAAGAAATCACAAACACTCAAATTACTGTAATCGAGTAGTTTTTCTCAGGAATTTTAACTTACCAAGTAGTTTTAAAAATGTGTACTTTTACCTTTCCTTGAGTACATTTTTAGGGCTGTATTGGTACTTTTACTCCACTACTTTCCTTCCACCTGCAGTCACTACTTTATTTTTTCTTGTCTATGGTGATTGACTGAGTAGAAAAATCAGTCCTGCGATTCCTGTCCAATCAAATCGCACATAGAACGTTAATCACATCATACTGAACAACCTCAAGACATGGGCGCTTTCACAGTGTATTACTCACTACTCTTGAGTACTTTTGAAAAAGCTACTTTTTATGCATACTTTGACTACTATTTACAAAAGATACATTTACTTTGCTTGAATTACATTTTTGCGCAAGTAATGGTACTTTTACTTGAGTATGTTTTTCAGTACTCTTTTCACCACTGATTGTTAATACATAACACCTTGTACTGACTTATACTGTACTATACTACTATATATGTATTACTATATTATAGTACACAACAAGTGCATTATCACATTGACCGTTCCCAGTTGCTACATTAAAAAAAAAAAAACATAACATACCAATTATACCAACACACTGACATGAAAAGTGAACACAAAGTTTGCTCTGTAGAAAAAAAACAAAACATGATGACAATGAAGATTACAGAAACAAGATGTTCTAGAGATGCTGACAGATTTACTTTCTCACAGTTGATCACAGCCGAGTGAAGCTCTCCCTCTTCACATCTAAAAATGACACGGACTACATCAATGCTAGTTTCATTAAGGTAAGGAAGTTACATACAACAAAATTTGAAATGCACACAATACATCTAGTCATTAATACACAAAATGATGTTGATTTTATGAAGCCAAAGAAGTAAACACAAAAGCCATTGATAACAAGTACACTGTAAAAAAAAAAATATATATGATCAATTAGTCAAGACAAATAAAGACAAAGATTTTAGCTAATTGTAACTTATGAAACTAATTCAATCACAGCTGTTTTACATCAGTTTAATATGTTCAAATGACTCAAAAGTTCATTTGATTCAGCTTAAAAATTTAAAACAAACTGTATTTTTTTGCAGTGTACAACAAGGTGAATGTCAAAGAATTTGGCAAAAATTTGGGTTAATAAGACTTGCACTAAATAGTACACTTGGAGTAATCAAATTGCACTACAAAAGACTGTGAGTGTCTGTTAACCTTGCAATTATGAAACTGAAATAAGACTTAAAAAAAAAAAAAAAGGAATCTGCATTTTCTGAATTTTTGTATGAACAAGTGGTGTGACAACATGTGGCACTGGTGGCGTTTTCAGTGTTTACGATCAACATGTGATGTCCAAACAGAAGTTAATCTTCATAAAAACTTGCCAAAAGAACATTTAGCTTTAAATTGTGGCAGAAATATAGACAGACTAATATTATATAGTATTAAGTACTTCTCATGGTAAAAAAATGTATACAAAATTTCAGTTTTAAATCTTTAAATTCTCAAAGCCCTATCATACACCTGGCACAATAAGGTACGAAACGTGTTTTGCATGATATGTTACTATTTTCAGACCAGCGCAACAGTAATTTTCACATTTTGCCACAGGTTGTTTAAATAGCAAACCTATTTGCGGCACTTTGTGGACTCATGAGTGTTCTGGTCTAAAACGGAGGTATTTTAAGGTGCATTTTGGTGCGTTACTGTTTTGAGAAACTGAAATAGACTATACCGTTGACCAACTAAAAGCTGGTCTAGAGTTGTGCGCAAAACGCTTACACATTGCTTAATACACACAGGATGTACAGCAATAGACAAATATCCTTACATATGAAAATAATATTTAGGGTTAAAAATGTTACAAAAACTATAATTTTCTGCATAAATATAACAACCACTTCCTCCATGCCTTCTTCACCTCTGGGTGCTTTTTTCAGTTTATTCATGACAGTTTGCTTTTATATATTGTTTCTATTATTAGCATTATTATTTATTATTTAACTTTATGCAAATTTATATTTATATATCCACCTGTTAATTTTTGGAGACCCCATGCATCACCATATGGGGCATAAGAATAGGACGTGTGTTTGAATATAACTATATAATAATTATAGTTTTTGACCACACTTCATTATTATTGTTAATTTATTAATCTGCTGGAAATTAGAACTGAATTTAGAAATTGTTTTGAAACCAATCTTTGCGCTTAACAAACAAAATAAATATGTAGGCTAATAGATGTTTTGAGTGGAGTGAGTTTCCAGTGTTTCCTTATCCAAAAAAGTAAAGGAGTAAAGTAAAGTAAAGAAAAAGTAAAGAAGTTGAATGGAGGAGGCTCGTTCTTTATTCCTGGCGCTGCAGATGGTTTGTTTAACCGTTTTCTCGCTAGTAAAGCGTTCAGTTTTTCCACTCACAAAGTCCACCATGTAAATAGCAATTGTGCCATAATGCGATGGAACTGACTTTTCAAAGGGAATGTGAGATGAGACTCTAATAGGTTTGATGCATATTATGCTCAAAGCTCAAAACACACCAATAACCCATTAAGAGAATAAGCACAACCCTGTTATACCATGCGCCAGGGCGCAAACTGTATTTTTACGTCCTTCAAATAACAAAACAGGATTCGGACACGACCTTAATGCTTTTGCATTGTGCGCTTTAGACTTTGCACTTAGATTGTTAAAATAGACCCTTTGATTTTAGTTAAATAGACCAACTTTTTAATTGCAAAAACAAAAATGTATCATTTTTAGCACTTCAACTACACAGATCCAATTTAACAGAAAATGTAATGCTTAAACAATCACTGACACGTTATTAGTGGCATTCGAGAGGATTTGGGAACCACTTGTCATGTATTCTGTATTTATTTCAGGGTGTTTCAGGCTCTAAAGCATATATTGCCACCCAAGGGCCACTGTCAAACACTGTGCTTGACTTCTGGAGAATGATATGGGAATACAACATAAAGGTAAACGCTTGCCCTCATAGCGTATGACCATGTCACACGCATTCCATTTACTTTAGAAAACCAGTTTGACCTGCTAGATAAGCTTCAAGCCAAACATTTGTCATGAATGCCTCTATAATAATTCAATGTCTCTTCACAGGTTATCGTGATGGTTTGCCGAGAGTTTGAAATGGGCAGGGTAAGTTCTAACTGACACGTGTGTTAGGGGGAAATGTTGTCAGTCACTCTGTCTTAAAGTAAACATTTTTTATTAACCACATCCTCTTGGCTCAGAATGGTGAAGCATTGCATCAAGCATGACATTTTTGTTTTGTTTATCTTGAGCTCCAACCTTTTCGCAACTTTTGATACAATCACAATGTTGCCAGGCGCTATGCGTATATATTTTCCATCTGCATCTGAAGGGCCCATATGTGACTGACTACTGTTCTTCCTCTTTCTCTTTATAGAAAAAATGTGAGCGTTACTGGCCAGAGTCAAAGGGGGATGTGTTTGTGTGTGAGGCCTTTACCATACTCTATGTAAGAAACACCTCTTCTCTCACTCACACCACACTTCCTGTCCTTGTGTTTTATTTGTGGTCACACAACATGGCTGTTCAAGCTTGATTCTCACTCATGCAGCAGATCTGATCTAAAGCACTACATCATCAATCACTGAGTAGATGTTACCTTTTTGCACAGCATCATTATATTTTATTATTAGTATGTTGACATTCTTGACAAACAAAACTGTTACTTGAAAAAAAAAGCAATTTATGCCAGTGCTATACTGGGTGTTGTGCACAACAAATCATTCATTTCCTTCATTTTAATAACCACTGAATAAAAAAATAAATTAAAAAACAGGCCAACTGAGAACTTCAAGATTGTATAGGCATTTATTGAACCCACCAGTTTGTAACTTAATTTATTTTAACCTAACTTCATATTTTGACAATCATATTTTATAGTTTTATAGAATTCTTACAGAAAAAAACTACATTTCCCATGAACCTTGATGCTACAGTTAATTTACCAACTCAGAGAGTCTCTGCTAGCCAAGTGCTCCCAAAAGGGATATTTAGCTCCGCCTACTCACATAAAGCTTTGAAAATTAATGTAATTGATTCTCCATACTTTCTCAGCACACTTATCTTATGTCATTTACACTGCTTCATGGGATTGAAGTTCTTTGCTCTGTAAAGCCATGTTGTACTGTGTCAGATTTTCTTATGTTTCTTTATTTTCAAATAAAGTCTAATGTTGTGATTCGCCATGTGATTAGTTTGGTTCATGGCTTATAAAGCTTTATTGAAGACATAAAAAATCTCCCAGTGGAAAAATGTATGGATATGTGGAACAAGTGCTGTTGAAAAGCTGGTCAGACACTAAAGCACTTTTGTAAAAGGCTTCAACTATATTATTTGAGTTATATTACATGAGTTAATACCATTAGGTAGTGATATGTTCCTTAATTTTCTTTAATTTTACATAAACCTTCTGATGCTCAAATTGATTTAGTAATAGGAATTAAAACTATTCGTACTGGATAAGGTGGCGGTTCATTCCGCTGTGGCCACCCGGGATTAATAAAGGGACTAAGCCAAAAAGAAAATTAATAAATTAATATATTATATAAATGTCATATGACATACACTCAACAGGAACTTTGTTAGGTACACCTAATTAGTACTGGGTTTGACCCCCTTTTGCTTTCAGAACTGCCTTAATCCTTCATGGCACAGATTCCAGAAGGTACTCGAAATATTCCTCAGAGATTTTGGTCTATATTGACATGAAAGCATCATGCAGTGGCTGCAGATTTGTCAGCTGCGAATCTATTATGCAAATCTCCCATTCCACCACATCCCAAAGGTGCTCTATTGGATTGAGATCTGGTGACTGTGGAGGCCATTTGAGTACAGTAAACTCATTGTCATGTTCAAGATACCAGTCTAAGATGATTCACGCTTTATGAAATGGCGCATTATATTGCTGGAAGTAGCCATCAGAAGATGGGTACACTGTGGTCATAAAGGAATATTACTCAGAATTACTCAACATTACTCAGGTAGGCTGTGGCGTTAACACAATGCTCAGTTGGTACTAATGGACACAAAGTGTGCCAAGAAAATATTCTCCACACCATTACACCACCACTATGCTGAACCGTTGATACAAGGCAGGATGGATCCATGCTTTCATGTAGTTTACCCCAAATTCTGACCCCACCATCTGAATGCCGCAGCAAAAATCAAGACTCATCAGACCAATGAGAGGCAATGTTTCACCAACCTTCTATTGTGCAATTTTGGTCTGGCCATTCTCCTCTGACCGATCAACAAGGCATTTGTGCCCACAGAACTGCTGCTCCCTGGATATTTTCTCCTTTTTGGATCATTCTATGTAAACCCTAGAGATGGTTTTGTGTGAAAGTCCCAGTGGATCAGCAGTTTCTGAAATACTCAGACCAGCCTATCTGGCACCAACAACCATGCCACGTTCAAACCCACTTAAATCGCTTTTCTTCCCCATTTTGATGCTCGGGTCAAACTGCAGCAGATCGTCTTGACCAAGTTGCTGCAATGTGATTGCTACAATAGAAATTTGCATTAACGAGCAGTTAGACAAGTGTGCCTAATAAAGTGGCCAGTGATTGTATTTAACCCCTTTAAATTGAGTACTAGTTTAGATCTGCAATAAGTTATTAACTTTTTAGTAATATAGCAAAAATTTCCTATAACATTAAAGATATTTGATTTTCTCTAGGAGTCTGATGAGAATAAGGGAGACTACTTGACACGAACGCTGAAAGTGACATTCAAGCAAGTAAGTAACAGCTTTTTTGGTCTTGACCACAAAAAATGATTAGCTTTTATATGGATTAACATGAGAACATCTGAATTAAAATGCAATATATATTTTACAATTACTTTAACAAATCAATGTTTAAAATAAATGCAGACAGTTCTTTGTAGACTAATTGCTCTGTGCTTTTGATGTGATCTTAAATCTAGTTCTTCAAGTTATAAAAGTACTGCTGTCGGTCAAACAGTGTTTTGCGGTGACCAGTGACGCACACTGACTTTTTTTCTCTCTGCAAAAAGTCATAGCATAAGACTTTTGTCGGATTGTGCAGCAACTGCAAAAAACAAACAAATGCAAACAGGTGCTGACATTTATATAGATGTTTTGTAGTGGTTGGAGAAAACCACTACAATGTGGTGGTTTAATGAGGTAGCAAAGCAGGTTATAGAATTAAAGAACGCTGGTTATTTCCAGGAGTCGCGAAGACTGAAGCAGCTGCACTATGTGAACTGGCCTGATCACGGTGTTCCTGACTCTATTCCTGCCATCCTGGAGCTTCTGCAGGAGATGCGCATTTACCAGGACAACGAGGAAATTCCCATCTGCATCCACTGCAGGTATATATTCTGTGGTTATATTGTGGCCAAGCTTTGGAGACCATGAATGCAAGATAATGACAGAAACTGATTGCTCGCATTGATGACCTTGAAAGATGCCCACCTCTATTTATATACCTATGAAACGTGTAGGTGGTTGACCAACGACGAGCAAATACACCAACAACCCTCTCATATAGTGATAGTTGCAACAATGCTTCACACACAGGCTAGTGACTGTATTTATTTGCGTATGTTAGAAACATTCATTAATTTCCTTTTCAGCTTAGTCACCCTATTAATCTGGGGTCGCCACAGTGGAATGAACCGGCAACTTATCCAGCATATGTTTTACGCAGTGGATGCTCTTCCAGCAGCAACCCATCACTGGGAATCATCCATACACACTCATTCATTCACACACATATACTACTAACAATTTAGCTTACCCAATCACAGTACCACAGGTCTTTGGACTGTGGGGGAAAACGGAGCACCCAGACGAAACCCACACAATCAGAACATGCAAACTAAACACAGAAATGGCAACAGAACAGACGGCTTGAACCAGCGACCTTCTTGCTGTGAGACAATTGTGCCACCCACTGTGCCAACGTGACATCCCCATGTCAGAAACATAAGAATTTAAATTATGCTTTCTGACTAATAAAGCAACTTAGGTTAAAAAAATTAAATAAATGGGATTTACTTCAATCTACTTTAAATTCTAAACATGGATCTCAGGTTAATAAGGAAAATCTCAATGTCAAGAACTAGAAGCAATATTAGTAGAATTTCACAAAAAGTCTCTTTCTAACAATTTATTGCTTTTTTCGTACTCTCGGTTTGATCATTATTTATTTACCCTTATTTGAAAATTTAAAAAATCGAAATAATTTAAAATAATTTTCTTTATTTTTATTAATTAATATTTAAATATAAATAATCCAAATTGTTGTTCAAATGTTCAACAAAGTAACCTTTTTCCAAAAATTTCCTGTTATTGCTAAAAACCCATACATGATGAAGCTGATACGAAAATTGCATTTCATCCTAATAAAGGAGCACATTTTTATTACAATTAAATTGTCAACTTTACTGTTTCAAATAACTTTTGTGAAAATAAATTATCAAAATATGGGTTGCTAAAATAACTGTACTGTAATTTGTTTGATATATATATATATATATATATATATATATATATATATATATATATATATATATATATATATCAAGTATATATATATATATATATATATATATATATATATATATATATATATATATATATCAAGTATATATATATATATATATATATATATATATATATATATATATATATATATATATAAAGTATATATATATATCAAGTATATATATATATACTTTATATATATATATATATATATAAGTATTTTCAAAAAAGTGGTTAATTCCAATGAATTTATACTACTTTAGTATGAAATGTACGATTTTAAATAAGGCATATTTCCAAACCCCACTCAAAAATGAATAAGAATGTACAATTTAATATAAATGAATTAGCCATGAAATAATAAAAAAAAATTTTACCCTTCAAATGTTTAATAAAGAAACGTTTTTGCCAATAATTTCCTGTTACTGCTAAAAGCCCAGTACATGCTGAAGCTTGTATTTTGTCTAAATAAATGAACAAATTTTAAATACAAGTAAATTGTCAACTTCAATGTTTCAAAAAACTTTTGTGAAAATAAATTGTCAAAAAATGGGTTGCCGAAATAATGGTCGCCATATTTATTGATATAAAGATGAAACAACATACTTATTCTGACTTGTTCTTTTTAAACTATATAAAAGAATAAGTAATCATACAACTTTTTATTCATTCAATTATTCATTTTGTGACTTTATTAATCTGGGATCACCAAAGAGGAAAGAGCTGCCAACATCTCCAGCCTATGTTTTATGTGGTGGATTCCCTTCTAGCTGCAACCCATCACTGGGAAACATCCATACACGCCCATTCACACTCACACACTACTGACAATTTAGCTTACCCAATTCATCTATACCACAAGCTTTTGGAGTTGTGGGGGAAACAAGAGCACTCGGAGGAAACCCATGCTGCCCATACAACATTTTATTACATTTGAAATCATTTAAAAACTTTAATTAATAAATTGCAAACCCCCCCCCCACACACACACACACAAAACTAAGCAGATCAGCGCAAATTAATTCTGATTTTATATTTATTTCACATTTTGCCATGTTATACTTTGTCACTCTCCTTTAAACCACTAGGTTTACCCTTTTCCATTAAAATGTTTTAATCATTCATCAAGTTATTCATTTATTTTTCTTCGGCGTCGCTTTATTTAATCATGTACAAAAATTGCTAGAGCACCTTATTTCTTTTATACATTTTGATAGGGACAGTTCAGAACAAGTGTGTTGTTATATGACTCCACATTTTGTGACGTTGTAAACCAGTGGTCACCAAACTTGTTCCTGGAGGGCCGGTGTCCTGCAGATTTTAGCTCCAACCCTAATCAAACACACCTGAACAAGCTAATCAAGGTCTTTCTAGGTATACTTGAATCATCCATGCAGGTGTGTTGAGGCAAGTTTGAGGTAAACCCTGCAGGGACACCAGAACTCCAGGACGGAGATTGGTGACCCCTGTTGTAAACTGTAACTTATACTGCACTTGAGAGTTTTAAAGTTTAAATATGAGAAAAGAAAGCTGTATTTTCGTTGTGCCTCATACTCTTGGGACTCTTTGTGGATTTGCAGTGCGGGCTGTGGAAGAACAGGTGCATTGTGCGCCATTGACTACACCTGGAATCTACTGAAGAGACAGGTAAAAATTCAAAGCATCTTCATTAGACTGGCATAAAAATAAAGAGGACACAAAAGAGCACAAACATTTCTGACAAAAGATGTTCAGATGTTAATCTATATCTTGACAAAGTTTTGATCTTATTTGTTCTCCATTAGATAATACCAGAGGATTTTAGCATTTTTGAGCTGGTAAAGGGCATGCGCACACAAAGGCCCTCAGTGGTTCAGACTAAGGTAACCAAGTTTCTCTTTAAATTACTGACGTCAATTTAAACTCCATTTGGCCTAATGATGATTCCTTTTTTCCTCAAAGGAACAATATGAACTAGTTTACAGAACAATTAAGTTGCTGTTCGAAAGATATCTGGCAGCACTTGAAGCACCAAGTAACAAGGTTAGATGAGAACAAACTAAATACAACAATGATGCCAAATATTACATTTCCCACACATCACAGTCGATGAAAAAATAATGTTATCATTCATCAGGTGCCAGATTCCTCCTCTCCTGCCATGTTAAGCAGTGGAAGTGAACTCTCAGATATCAGCGATTTCAGCGATCAGGAACAAACTGAGCACAGGTTTGAGGAGATTTCTCCTTTTAATACTATTTTATTCAGGTTTTTAAAAAGTAGCTTAACTACAAATGAACATACATTCACCATTTATTCATCTTCATCCTCTTCTTGTTTCTTTTTTCTTTATTTAAAATCTTCTTTTAAAAATTGCTTTTGTCTCCAAAATGAAATTTAAAGGTGGCCAATGTTTTGGACTGCACTGACTTTTAGAGGGCCGGTGTCTTTAGCTCTAACTTTCTTCAACACACCTGCCTGGAGGTTTCTAGTATACCTAAAAAGAGCTTGATTGGCTTATTCATTCACTAATTCATTTTCTTTTCGACTTAGTCCCTTTATTAATCCAGGGTCGCCACAGCAGAAAGAACCGCCAACTTATCCAGAACATGTTTTATGCAGCAGATACCCTTCCAGCTGCAACCCATCTCTGGGAAACACCCATACACATTCACACTTATACACAAAGGATACCTATACCGCATGTCTTTGGACTGTGGGGGAAACCGGAGCACCCGGAAGAAACCCACACGAACGCAGGGAGAACATGCAAACTCCACACAGAAATGCCAACTGACCCAGCCAAGGCTCGAACCAGCAACCTTATTGTTCTGAGGCGACAGCACTACCTACTGCACCACTGCGTCACCGATTGGCTGGCTCATCTGTGTTTAATGGGGGTTGGAACTAAAATATGCAGAACACCAGCCCTCCAAAACCGAGTTTGGACACTCCTGGTATAAAGTAATATCTATCAGATTTTTTTTAAAACGTAATGCCAGTTTACCATTTATTGACTGTGACTCACTCTCCTGTCCCTGTGTTGAGAGAAATCAGGAGTTTGTTGTATACGATGTGTAAACATAAGATTTAGTTCTAGATTGTGAACGTATTTACTCTCTCACTTGCTCAAACACAGATTCTGTATCCTTTACCCTGAGGTTTATTTATGTCACATTTCACTTTCTATTAAAAAGAAACAAGCAAGCCCAGCATGGATGAAAAAAGTAACCATTACTTTCCTTTAAAAGTAACTAAGTACCATATTAAATTACTTTTTAAATATATTTATTGTGATATTTCCTATTTAAAAGTAATCTTTATGAATGATTGCTTTCAAAAAGTTTTCTCTACATGCTTGCCCATGTGCCATTGGTCACAACTAACATTAATGACTGGCACATTGTTGTCTCAATGTTGCTCAAGCAGACAGATCACAGTTTTTACACTTTTCAGAGAAATTAGCTTAATAATCTACTTGAATTCACACTTCATGCTGTAATTTGTTTGATATAGATATAATAAAACTAGCTCGATCTCATGAGGAATCATAACTATTTGAAGTATTTTCAGACAAGGGGTTCATTTGTATGAACTCATACGACTTAAGTATGAAAACGTACAATTTTTTAAAAGGAGGCATGTTTCCAAACCCCACTTAAAAACAAAGAACGTACAATTTAATATGAAATGATTAGCCATGAAATAAAAAAGTTATGAACTGCCACTAAACTGCATCGATTAAAACAATAAACAAACACTTGAAAACCTTCCACAATATGTTAGATGATGTGACAAATCAAACACAGCAGACGTGGGCTTTAAAAGACTTTATGCTAGAGGAAGAAAGTTTTCACAATAATAAAAAAAACATTATTGTTATGTAAAAACCATTTAGATTTTTCTTTGGAGTTTCCTTGTTTTCCAGAGTCAAGGTTTTTAAATAAAATCTGTAGTCCAAAAATAAAGCTATCAGAGGGTTCTTTATAAGACAAAATTTAAATATCGATGTAATTTATTTGTGCACAGTCCATATCATAAAAAAACGAATTCAAAGCAAGCGTCATTTGAAACTGTGTGTGAACATGCTTTTGTTGATGTTGTTCCTTTAGGAATGATGAGATCCGAGTGGATGAATACAATCATGTTATGCAAAACAGCGCTTCTTGGCAACAGCCTCATTCACAAACATTCAGTCCAGAGGTCATGTCCAACAAACTCACTCCTGCAGACCTGCACAATGCAAGATGTGAATGGGTCCAGATCACAGACCAGAGCTCATCTATAGCACCAGTTCTTCAAACTGACTTTACGACTTGTGGATCTCAAAAACCCGAGGCGTCCACCAGCCTAAGCACAACTTCAACACAAGTTTCATGTTCAAATTATCTGGAATGGGTAGAAAACCAAGAAGCTAGTCCTGTTGTCAAAGATCACAACACTGTTATTCCCAGCACCCTCTGCCTAACTGTGGAAGATCCTTATTTTGGGCCCGAGTCTCCACCAGGTAGCAACAATCCCAGTGTTTTGAACTGTACGGCTCATGAAATCTGGACAGAGAAACCCTGTTTTACAATACCTAGTTTAGCTCTAAATAACCAGGCGTTGGAGATGCCAAAGCATGACTCCAATAACAAAGGTATGAACATTAGAGGCTGAACTGTCAATTGATTTACTCAACATGATTTAAGATAGACAATTTAAAGATTTATAATTTGTTTTAAGGTGGAAATACACTCTCATCTGATGAAGAAAGCCCTCCTCCTTTACCAGAACGAACTCCAGAGTCTTTTATAATGGCAGATGAAACTAGTGGTCAGTCCAATAATGGTCAGTTATATTATTCTAAAAAACAAACACTATTTCAGTACAAATTGTTACATATAATCATTGATGTTTTTTTTTTTTAAAGAGAACACAAAAATCATTAAAAAATGGGGAAAAAAACCTAAAAAATAACTTGTGGAAAAGAAAAATTGAAACAGGAGTAGGCATGGGCCGGTATAAGATTCTGACGGCATTATAACCTTAGATAAAAATATAACGGTTTCACAGTATCATGGTAAAGCGATTACTGCTCTAAAACATGTTATTTTAAAATGTTTAGGTAGAAAACAAAACATGTTTACCCCTTTGAAAACAATATATTTTATTTTTTGAAAGATTTTAAATATTTTGGGGCAGTAAACATGTCAGGCTAAATAAAGAAAATGAATTATTGACCTCTGCTGTCTTTATTAGTTTCAAAAACACTGATTTCTTTACAATTTAAAATGACATATTTGGATATATTTTCTGCTAAAGATACTGTTGTCCTTAAAAACAAATAAAAATATGAATAAAAAATCTTATAATCTTATAAAAAAAATATAATCTTACCTTTATAACGGTATTACAGAAAATTTTGGCGGTTTTAAGACTTATTCAAACCGCGGTATACCTTGAAACCTGTTATCATCCCATGCCTAAACAGGAGTAATAGAAGTGTACAGAAAATTACGACCAACTGAATGCAGTTATTCAACAATTACAATTAGATGAATAAGTTCTTCGCAGAAGCAGAAATCAGCCACCGCCTTTACCAGTGCGGGGTTAACTGACATGCAGGGAAAGTAATTGAAAAAAATCATCCTGGAAAAAAAAGATCAATTATAGGTTCTGAATGTCATTTTCGATTACTTTTCAATTAATCTCCCAGCCCTGTGTAGAACAATATTTTAAACTATATTAATTTTAATTATTCCACTTTATTTCAGTATCTGCCCATGCCAATATATAGAGTGCTGCATTTTTTGTTTTGAAATTAAAGCGCATTGATTTTAGTTTTGTTTTAGTAAGCAGTTTTATTAGTTTTTTACTTACTTGCATTTAATTTCATGCTTTTTTAGTCTCTTGTATTAACTTTTTCCTGATTATTTTTAAACATTTAAAACAATGTATCATCTAATTTCTAGAAAAGAGTGAAACCAGTGAGCTGCTAACTCTGGTGATCCCAACCAGCACCAGTTCTGAGAGTGTCAACAGAGGTGAGCAATAATGCAAAATCCAACATTTGTCTCTATAGAGGAAGATATGTGTGGTGGTCTTTAATGTACAGCACGTAATTGTTCCTGTTTTCTCTAAAAAGACAACCCACCTTCACCTGTACCCCCTTTGCCAGAAAGAACTCCGGAGTCTTTTGAAATGGCGATGGATGCGGGTATGACTGAGCATGGATAAACCATCATATTTATTCTGGTTACTTCTTTACAACTTATCTAATTTTCATTTAATTTTCAACAGACTTGGTACAGAATGTGACCCAGGAAAAACCCCAGGAGGTTGTAATGAGAGTTGGGAAATCATTAGAATGGTCCGGGCAAACAAATGAAGGTCAGACAGACATGAAACGATCGTGGTCCAGGAGCAAGGTGAGTGAATGAGTGATACATGTACAGAACCATAACAATCAATCTGAAAAAATGTAGATGTTTTGCTAAGTGTAACAAATATAATATTAATTAGAATACATAATAGGCTTGTTTTTTTGTTTTTTTTCAGAGCTTAAAACTTAGGATGTCACTTCCTGGTAAGTCAGTCAAATTTATATATATATATATATATATATATATATATATATATATATATATATATATATATAACTTTTTAAGATATTGTATAAATTTACCAACTTCTTTTTTTGTAGCATCATCTACTCCACTCAGCCCTATTACGATCACAAGTCACAGTCCTCCTCCTCTACTGTATAAGCATACACAAGGTAAGCCTCCCTTACAGTTCAACAACAAAAATACTGCTGACTCATTTTAACTTGTAATATACCTGGGAAGTGTTTTAAACAGTGTTTGGTGACATTACCTGCAGAAACATGCAATATTGATTCAAACTAAACCAATACAACGGTACAAGACACCGCGGTAAAGTTAGTTTTACTTTCGACATTCATTAGACATTCGATTTTCAAATCAATTAAACTCTTTGTTCCTGTTATACTTTGGGCCAAAAATAGGTCAGATAGGCATAAATATGTGCCCTTTATGTTGCACAAGGCTTAATTTCTCGATTAAAAAAAAATAAAAAATTACCATAAAAATGAATTAAACAATTCAACCATATGGAATTATACAATAAAACTAGTACCAGAATATTCAGAAAAACATCCTGCATATTGCACAAGACTCGGTTTTTTGAATTAGCACTCTATTTATTTTATAATATTTTTTAAATATCTTTTAATGTAAAAATTGCAAAATTCAATTAAACTCTGACACCATTTGAAATAAAATATTCAAATCAACTGTACAATTGTCTAAATATTATTCTCTATGATGCACAAGCTTTGTTTTTTTAAATATACTGAAAATATGGATTCAATACTGTATATAAAATCAACAAAGGCATAACTGTAAAAAACAAAGCTTGTGCATCATTCAGAATAATATTTAGACAATTGTACAGTTAATTTGAATATTTTATCTCAAATGGTGTGAGAGTTTAATTCATTAAGAGATTTACTGTATATTCGATATACATAAAATATGGATTTATTACTGTATATAAAATCAATAAAGGCATAACTGTAAAAAAGCAAAGCTTGTGCATCATTCAGA